>NC_051309.1:216507730-216807730 GCF_015220235.1 Choloepus didactylus | reverse complement strand
TGGGGAATGGTACCAGGTGCATAGACAGAAAGAAGGGTGGTGGTAGGATTGAATCATGTCCTCCACAAGACGTGTTCAAGTCCTGACCCTTGGTCCCGTGTGTGGACTCATTTGTAAACAGGATCTTAGAAGATCCTATTAAGATGAAGCCAACTTGAATCAGGGTGGGCCTTAATCAAATATGACTGCAGTCCTTATAAGGAGAGGAAGTCTAGAAGAGATGCAGATAACTGAATCAGAGGGGAAGATGCCATAGGAGGAGGCTGAAGGAGTCAGATGCCCTTGGATGGAGGCAGAGATTGATTCTCAGCAAGTCACCACCAGAACACTACAGCCTTCAGAGAAAGCATGGCCTGCTGATACCTTGGTTTTGGACTTTTAAGTCTCCAAAATCGTGAGACAATAAATCCCCACTGCTTAAGCCAACTGGTCTTTGATATTTGCTATAGCTGCCCTGGAAAACTAAGACAGGTAGGGCAAGAATATTCCAACAGGATAAAAACTAAGTGGGAATCAGCAAAGAGGTAAATAATATAGGTAGGTATGGAGAGGATGGATTTGATTGGACTATGGTTGTTAACGTCACACTACAGAGTTTGAACTTGATTTTTCATAGAGATTTTTGTAGATTTTCAAGTAGGGGAGTTATGTCAACTCTGGATAGAGGTTGGATTGGATAACTTCTGTGATCTATGCATAACCTGTCGAAAGAATACAGAAAAGATTCCTAAAGACTGATATTTGAAGCAGAAATACCACACGGAAGGATAACTCAGCAATTTAAGTAGATAAGCGTAAAAACCAGGGACATATGATGGTGAAGAGGGTTTTGCAATCAAATAGACCTGTTGTTACTTTGCCAAGTAATAAAAACTGTAAACCTCTTTGAGTGTTCATTTCCTCATCTGTACAATGGGGATAATTATAGAGCTTTTCTCATAGGTTGTTTAGAGAATAAAATGAAGCAATGCACACAACACACCTGGCTAAATCTAACACAGGTGAGGACCCAAGAAATATTAACTATTTTTGTTTTGGTGATAGTTGTTGATACCTTCGAAAAATAGAAGGTTTTAGAAGGTTACTAGAATGAAAGAGTTAATAGGATCTGGGAATTGATTGAAAATAAGGGGCAAAATTCACTTTATTTTTGATAAATACCAAAATACTGAGAATGGTCAGAGTGGTAGAAGGGAGCAATGGTTCAAGGGGGTATCTGTGGAGGCCTTGCCAAACTCAGATTTTAAATCTAACATCAGGCTTTCAGAATCTTCTATGAGAGCACCGAATGCATCATATACACATCAGGAAGTATTAATTAGTTGCATGGAAATATTGAAACACTTTTGGCTCTGATGATTTGCTTTGTCATTGTTCAAACTTGGTGCATGACTAAGGAATGCTTTGAAAGGAAAAAAAGTAACAAAGGAATGAAAAGCAAGAGCTTTGAAGTTAAAGTGTTACCAGGTTCCCCAGCTTCTGCTAAATTAGGTTGCCACATGCCATTTACGCAAAATTTCATTATATTCAAGCTTGCATTATGGTGGGTTTCTGGGAATGAAGTGAAGAGAGACAAAATGCATTTGAATGTCCCCATTTCTGTTCATAAATAATTTCATATTTTGGATTAAGGATGTTTTACAGGTGACTGAATTGAGAACAAAGGAAATACTTTTCCAGTGTTTTATTTTGCCAGTCAATAGTCAAAGTTCTCCTTTGAGTTTAGCTCTGAGAAGACAAGAATTCACTTGACCCTTTAACAACATAGCTTTGAATAACAATCAAAAATACAGAATTAGGATGAATGTATTTTCTTTAGTAAATATTGAAAAGACCTTGGAGATTAAAGTTTTCTCTGGGACCATTTTTCTCAAAATAACTTTGACTTAGATAATATTCTCTTTGCCTTTAAAATGTCCAAAAAATTTGACAACACGTTTTGTAATTCTAATATGAAAATAAATTATAATTTATATTTATACCCTATAACATGATTTATATGATATAATTAATAAAATTATAATACCTGGTATTAGTCAATATGTCAATGCTCAGGATAACCATACTAGAAGATGTAGTGAAGTAATGAAAGGCTTCCAGTTATACCTGGACTTGCGGTGAAACTGATACTTACAGATGTGCATTGACACAGCTATGTTATCTTGGAGACCAGAATACCACAAACAGCACTGCTGTCCCTGTCATGGTTTTATGAAATGGAAAACTACTCTTAGTAAAGTTCTTATCCAAATCAAGGGGTAATCGTCACTCAGTAAACGGTAGTTGCACTCCTGAAAAATTCAGAGGATATGAAATTGTGTGTGTGTTTATTTGTAAACTAGAGTTTTAATCTAGCTCCATCATTATGAATAGTTTTTTCACCTACACAAACGCCCTAGGGAAGATTAACAGTTATGAAGGATGCAAAAAAAAAAGCTGCCTTGTCAATGCTGACACTGTTCATCTAAATAGCTATTGCAACCCTTTGTGACAACCAGATACATTCCTGCACATTTCTGAAGCCCCCTTGGGAACAGTACCACTCTCATTGAGAACCAGTGGCCTAAAGAAAGAGAGTGGAAAATTTGCTTGATTCAGCTGGCAGGAAAACAGGGCATCTGGTGTTTGGTTCTTTTTTCTTTCCCTTTTTTTTTTTTTTTTTTTTTGATTATGTATTTTTGCCTTTGGGAAATTAAGGAAAACTTTGGAATTCTTTTCCACGTGTTGAGTTCAAGGGATACTCAGAAGAGCTCTTAAAATGCAAAATCCTCACCGACTTACATTCAGCTCCCCAAAACTTGGTTAATCAGTTATTCTTTTGATATTCTGCTTTTAAGAGAAAAAAGGCAAAGCAATAAGACAGATTGTAACAAAGGAATTAGTTAACAAGTAACTTCCCTGGCCCATGTATTTTAGTGAATGCAAGTGTTGCCAAATCCCATTTTCTATATCTATATTTTTTATTATAATGAGAACAAATGTTTAGAAGGATAATGTTGAAACATTCTGTGATGGTTTGAAGCTTTATGTACCCCAGGAAGACATGTTCTTAAATTTAATCCATTCCTGTGGATGTGGACCCCCTGTAAGTAGGATCCTTGGATGAGGTTACATCAGTTAAGGTGTGACCCACCTCATTCAGGATGGGTCTTAATCCTATTACTAGAGTCCGTTACAAATGGAATGAATGCAGAGAGAGAGAAAGAGAGAGAGAGAGAGAGAGAGAGAGAGAGAGAGGGAGACAGAGAGAGAGAGAGAGATAGGAAGCTTTGGAAGCAAGAAGCTGAAAACAATGGAACCTGGAAGAATTGGAGAGATCAGCAGACACCACCATGTGCCTTGCCATGTGGCAGAGGAGACAAGGATAGCTGGCAATCAGTCTTCGGGAAGAAAGCATTGCTTTATTGATGTCTTCATTTGGACATTCTCACAGCCTCAAACTATAAATTAATAAATTCCCATTGTTTAAAGCCAGTCCAACAGATTTTGTTATCAGGAGAGTTAGGATGCTACTATTGCAAATGTCTGAAATGTGGAAACAGCTTTATAATTGGGTAATGGGTAGAGGCTGGAATAACTGTGAGCTGTTTGATAAAGGCGTAGGTTTCTTTGAAGAGACTATTGGTAGAAATATGGACACTAAAGGTACTTCCAATAAGGCCTTAGAAATGATGAACATATTATTGGAAACTGGAAGAAAGATAACTCTTGTTTTACAGAAGCAGGGACTTGGCAAAACTGAGTTCTAATGTCAGATGGAAGGCAGAATTTAAACGTGACGAGCAAGGACATTTATTCCAAACTAAATGAGGAAAAGTGCAGCCTGGTTTGTCCTTGTAGCTTACAGTAAAATGCTAGTTGAAAGGAATAAGCTGAGAACTGAAAACCTGGGTGAAAAGAAACCAAAAACTGATGTTTTGGAAACTTCTGAGCTTCCAGAAAGTGAGTCCCCAGAGAATTAGTGCTCCTTCTGAGGGTTTAACTGAACGTGGAACCAGTCAGCAATTTCAGTGCAAGTCAGGATTGGAAATGTAGTTATCCAGGAAGGATCTGTGGAAAGGCCTACTGTCTGATGGTTTCAACCCCTGTGTGCTACATGCAAAACAGGCAAGATTTTTTTAACAAGATCTGTATGGATGGAACTACTGTCAGCCTGGATTAAAAGGGACAGATTGAAGGAAAAATCACTTCAAAGACAGAACCATGGAAGCTGAGATCTGGACCAAAGACATCTTCGGCCACGAGTGCAGACCCACCCATGTGTGTGGAAGGGTGAGTCTGCCCTGACACGGAGAGGGTGGGCCTTCTGCCCTATTGTTCAGGAAGAGGTCTACCTCTGCAATATTCTGAGACGGTTGAACCTGTGCCCTGGAGATTGCAGAGAGTCTGGCCATCACTCCAGTGTTCTCAGAGTGTGGACGTTCATCCCAGTGTTCGAGGAGACCACGACCAATGCACAAGCACTTGGGAAGGGTGGGGCTGCCCTTCCATCAGGCCCAGAGGACAAAATATCATTCTATAGATGACTCTAAGACTTTGAAATCTAATGGAGTATGCGCCACAGGTTTCAGAAGTGTCTGGGACCCGTGATCCCTGTTTTCCTTCCAATTGATCCCTATGGGAATGGGAATGTTTATCCTATGCCTGTGCCTCCTTTGTATATTGGAAGCAGATCACTTGTTCTCTAGGTTCACAGGTCCACTGAGTAAGGGGAATTGGGCCCTAGGACAGACAACACCTATAAGCGATTTTATGAGACTTTTTCTTAATATTGTTACTGAAATTATTTAAGGCTTTTTGGGATATTGTGATGGAATGATTGTATCTTGCATATGGAAATAACATGTCTTTTGGGTGTTCAGACATGTTCTTAAATTTAATCCATTCAATGGTTGTTGGACTTATTGTAAGTAGGAGCTTTGAATGAGGCCACCTCAGTTAAGGTGGGACCCACTTCCTTCAAGATGAGTCTTAATCCTCTTGCTAGAGTCCTTTATAAATGGAATGAATGCAGAGAAAGAGAGAAAGTAAGTCAAGAGAGCAAGAAGCTGAAATAGACAGAACTTGGAAGAGAAGAAAGACACCAGCAGATGCCACCATGTATCTTGCCATGTGGCAGAGAAGCCAAGATCACCAGCAGCTGATCTTTGGGATGACGTTGCCTTGATTTGGACATTCCCACAGCCTCAAGCCATGAGCTAGTAAATTACCATTGTTTAAAGCCAACCCATTTCATGGTATGTGCTTTGAGCAGTATAGGAAACTAAAATATACTTGTGGTCCTTTGAAGCTGTATGTACCCTTGAAAAGTCTGGGAAAAGTCCATGTTCTTTTAATCCATTCCTGTGGGTGCAGATCTATTCTGGATAGGACCTTCTGATTAGGTTACTTCTATTGAGATGTGACCCACTCCATTCAAGGTAGGTCTTAATCCCTTTATTGGAGTCCTTTATAAGAGGATAAAGGACACATAGGAAAAGCCCAGAGAGCTCAGAGAAGCCCCAGAGAGGCTGAGAGACAAGGACACACACCCATAGAAGCTGACAGAGGAAGCACTGAAGCCAGAAGCTGAAAGCAAGGAAACCCAGGGGTGAAGGACCGGCAGACACCAGTCAAGTGCCTTCCCATGGGACAGAGGTGTCCCAGATGCCAGCAGCCTGCTTTCAGAGTCCAGGTATTGTGCTAATGCCTTGAGTTGGACACTGGCATGGCCTAAGAACTGTAAATTGTAAATTAATAAATCCCCATTGTAAAAGACAACCCATTTCTAGTATACTGCATTTCAGTAGCCTTACCAAACCAAAACAATAATTTATGACAGGAGCTCATGGGTGAGTTGCAGGATCTTGTAAATTGTACGCAAAATTTGGGGTATATCTGTGTCTATATTGAGATACCCCTATCTTTCTCTGTCTATTTCTTGATAATTTCTGAGAGTATTCATAGCTCTTATTATATTCTCAAAATAGCTTATGTTTCAAAAACGTAAAACAAAATTGAAACAGCACTCCTAATCATTCAGCCGTTAAGAATTAAATGTAACCCAATATTTTTTCTTAATAAAGCAGAATAGTGAGACAATAGTATTTCATAGGCCACCAAAAAGTTCAAAAGAAAAGGGAATTCAGATTGGCACTCAGTAAAGCAGATGATTAACTGGAACAGTCCAATAAACTGAGGTTTTGTAATTTACCTTACAAAGATAATATTAAAACACACACACACACACACACACACACACACAACTTCCCAGTTAAATTACCAATCTCTATGGATTCCCAAAGGGATTACCTAGCAACAAATCAACCCTTAAGCCCCAGTGTTCCTCGTGAATTCAATGTGATATTGTTATTGGCTGCCACTGAATTGAGTTAAAATGCATTAACTTCATGTAGACGCTACATTGAATGGAAACAAAAAATAAAACTTAAAAGTAAACACAACTTTACTTGTTTCCCAATGTTTTTGCTTTTCTTCTTTCTAGAGGAAAGACTATGCATGGGGCATATGTGCTTTGCATACTTTTATGCATTAATAGATTAAGCCAAGAGACATATAATTAGTGCAGTTGACAACTACTGCATCCCTTCTAAGACATATTGGGTATGGGGAGCAAGTGGACTGGAATCTTTAGTTGCATAATAAGTGAGATCCCATCAGGCAAAGGGAGTGGAGAACCCGAATGTTACGCACCCATGGTCTTCTGAATGCAAGTCCCCTACTGGAGAGGAAGCATTCAAAGGGACATTGGGCTAGAGACATTTAAATCACCTAAATATTTCTATCCCTTAACATAATTAGTCCTGTTTTATCCACTCTGTGACCTTCACTTCCCTTCACTGGGCGGTGCAACCAGTGTCTGTCCTCTAGCTCCTGAAAATAGAGCAACGGGCTGACTTCTTCCCTCACGATCACCCCAAATCCACAAGCCTGTAGTGGGAGAAGGAGCTGCCATTCAGCGTTACAATCAGAAAAACAAATCTGTGTGCTAGATATGTCAAATTGCTAGTTACTACTATTCAGCTCTAACATTTGGAAAAAGAAAGGTAACTGTAGTCCAGCAGGACTGACTAAAAGTGCTCCATATGGAAGTCTATTTAGGGAGAGAAAAGAAACCATCAGTGTGCGAGGATTTGATTCTGCGGACTTTTAGAATTGGATCTAAGTCTCATAGTTCTGAAAGGGGACTATTGTTGTTCCGAAATTAGTGATGCCAAATCTAAGGCTCAGAGAGGTAACGCAGCTAATAAGTGGTGAGACAGATATTGTCATCCAAATCTATTTTTATTCCCAAACTGATATTCTCTTATTTTACTGAGATATGTGTTTCAAAAGTCAGTAAATGTAAATTCAAAAGTTCTGTAATATAAAAGTGGAAACACAAAAGATACCTGAGATACATTTTTAAAATGGATAGTTAAAGCAGTGGGACAACTAAAATAAGCCTAAATTGATCACTGGGATGGAATAAGTAACAAGAAATATGAATTTTTATAGAGACTAATTTATTACAGCTCTATGATTGATGAGAAACCCAAGACTCTGAGAGATTCAGTAAGTTGCTGAAGATCATCCTGCTAGTAAATAAGTGTTCTAGTTTGCTAATGCTGCCAGAATGCAAAACACCAGAGAAGGATTGGCTTTTATAAAAGGGGGTTTATTTGGTTACACAGTTACAGTCTTAAGGCCACAAAGTGTCCAAGGTAAGTCATCAAAAATCGGGTACCTTAACTGGAGTATGGCCAATGGTGTCCAGAAAACCTCTGTTAGCTGGGAAGGCATGTGGCTGGCGTCTGCTCCAAAGTTCTGGTTTCAAAGTGGCTTTCTCCCAGGACATTCCTCTCTAGGCTGCAGTTCCTCAAAAATGTCACTCTTAGTTGCAGTTGGGATATTTGTCCTCTCTCACCTTCTCCGGAGCAAGAGTCTGCTTTCAATGGCCGTCTTCAAATTGTCTCTCATCTGCAGCTCCTGTGCTTTCTTCAAAGTGTCCCTCTTGGCTGTAGCTCCTCTTCAAAATGTCACTCTCATCTGCACTGAGTTCCCTCTGCCAGTCAGCTCATTTATATGGCTCCACTGATCAAGGACCACCCTGAATGGGTGGGGCCATGCCTCCATGGAAATATCTCATCAGAGTTATCACCTACAGCTGGGTGGTGCGCATTTCCATGCAAATCTAATCGGCACCAAAAAGTCTGCCCCACAAGACTGCATCAAAGAATATGGCTTTTTCTGGGAGACATAATACATTCAAACCAGCACAATAAGTACAGAATTTTAACCTAGGTCTTTCAACTTACCCATGATATAATACTAACTGATATATTATCGAGAGTAGGCTAACCACTAAAAAAATAGATCAAAAAATTTATAATGGATCAAACAGAACAGAAGTTTATTTATTGATCATATAACAATACTAAGTGGGAAAACAGGTAGTGGGGTAGCTCTCTTCCACACAGATGGCTCTGCCATCTTCCGCATATGGTTTCCAGCTGACCTGAAGGGTCATTTTCATCTCAGCTAGCTGGAAGGGAAAGGGTGTGGAAGATTGCATGTAGGAAGCAGTGTACAAAAAGATCTTCTCATATCTTATTGGCTAGAACTCAGTCACATGGCCACACCTAAAGGAAGTTAAGAAATAGTTTAGACATGTGACTAGTAAGAAAGGAGAACCTAGTTATGGTGAAGAAACTAGAGCCTTCACCGTTCTGACTTAGAAAATGAACCATCTTTCACAGGAGAAAAGAATAGACTCAGGAACAGTGGAAACTACTAGAAAGTTTTGGGAAAAGAATTCCAACTGTGGGTGTTAGTTAAGAAACCCAGTTGTTGAGTTAGGTATCCCAGTATCAAAGCCTAAAGTCACCTATTACAAAGAATGTGACTTTAGTTTTACCCTTTCTATACTATAGTTTTTCTCCTCATTAAAATGGGGAAAGAAATACCTACTCAGTTGGGTTGATTATAAGATACCATGAGGTAAAACAAGGCAGGGATGGCTGATTGACTTGTAACAGCTATTCCTTTCTCTTCCTTTGAATAAGAGAACCTCCAGGGTTTGGGGTGGACATATGTCTCACAGGCAGAGACTACATTTCCAAGTCTTCCTTGTAGACTGGGTGTGGCCATGCCAATACGTTCTGGGCAATGTGATGTGAGCATAACAGTGATATACAACTTACAGCTCAGGTCCTTCACAGGAAAATGCTCACCTTCATTTTCTCCTTAGTTCATGCTGGGGGATGGGACACGAATGAGGGATGATGAGACAGTTTTAATCATACATAGAAGGGAAGACCTTGAAAGGGTGTGGAGCAACACAATAGAAGGTATCTGAGCCCTTGGATGGCCTGGTCAGAAAGAGGTGCCCTAACCCCTGCACTGCCTGCCATCTTAGACTTTCATATGGCAGAGGAATAATCTGTTAAAGCAACCAAACAAATACTCAGCTATTACAACTTCTGAACTATCTAGAACAGTGTCTGCTGCACAGTAAACGCTCAGTAAATGATAACTATTATCAATATTTCTAAGGACCAAACATCTGGAGTCCATTTTCCCACAATCTTCTGATGAAGGCTGTGCCAGTTTGAATGTATTATGTCCCCCAAATGCCATTATCTTTGATGCAATCTTGTGTGGGCAGATGTTATCAATGTTGATCAGATTGTAATTCTTTGAGTGTTTCTTTGGAATGTGCCCCACCCAGCTGTGGGTGATGACTCTGATTGGATAATTTCCACGGAGGTGTTGCTCCGCCCATTCGGGGTGGGTCTAAGTTGAGTCATTGGAGTCATATAAATGAGCTGACAGACAGAGGCAACTCAGTGCAGCTGTGAGTGACATTCTGAAGAGGAGCTACAGCCAAGAGGGACACTTTGAAGAAAGCACAGGAGCTGCAGATGAGAGACAGTTTGAAGATGGCCATTGAAAGCAGACTCTTGCTCCGGAGAAGCTAAGAGAGGACAAAGGTCCCAAGAGCAACTAAGAGTGACATTTTTGAGGAACTGCAGCCTAGAGAGGAACATCCTGGGAGAAAGCCATTTTGAAATCAGAACTTTGGAGCAGACACCAACCACATGCCTTCCCAGCTAACAGAGGTTTTCCGGACACCATTGGCCATCCTCCAGTGAAGGTACTGGATTGCTGATGTGTTACCTTGGACACTTTACGGCCTTAAGACTGTTAACTGTTTAACCAAATAAACCCCCTTTATAAAAGCCAATCCATCTCTGGTGTTTTGCATTCCGGCAGCATGGGCAAACTAGAACAAAGGCTAATTTTTAATGATAAGAAATAACAAGTCTGTGTACAAAAGCTGGTTCTTGTGAAGTTGAGGTCAAATAATTTTGAGAAATACTGTGCTGAAGGATTTCTCAGACTTTAATCTGCTAATGCTAATGGTTACTCCCAAGGAAGGGGAAAGGGAGGGCAGGGTTTCATAAATGTATTAGACTACACAAAGCATATTGTGGAGACAGTGTTCTATGGATACATTTTTGGGAAATATTTTACTATAGAATGAATTTCAAAAATTCTCAGAGAATCAGCCAAGGGAAGAGATGTTTATTTTGTGCAGGATCTATATTTTCTGTAGCACACTAAATAATTTAACTTGTAAGGTCAGTTTATTCAAACACCACAATTACATGGAACTTTGAATAGGAATTGATATCTGGTAGGTTTGTACAGGTTAGTGTGAAACAGCAATACATCCCAAAGTAATTTGGGAAGAGAATAAAAATATATATGCAGGGCCCCCTGAGGAGCTGGGGGAGGATGCGGAAGTGTTGGACTTCCTCACCTGGATTGTTGCTGATGTTCACACAAACATTGAGGACTGAAGGTTTGGTATGCTGAGCCCTTGATCTTTGGGCTTGCCCTTATGACGCTCATTACTACAAGGCAGAGGCTGAGCCTACTTATAATTGTGCTTCAGAGTCTCCCCCTGAGAACCTCTTTGTTGCTCAGATGTGGCCTCTCTCTCTCTAACTAAGCCACCTTGGCAGGTGAACTCACTGCCCTTCCTCCTACATGGGACCTGACTCCCAGGGGTGTAAATCTCCCTGGCAACGCAGGATATGACTCCCGGGGATGAACCTGGACCCGGCATCGTGGGATCGAGAACATCTTCTTGACCAAAAGGGGGATGCAAAATGAAACAAAACAAAGTTTCAATGGCTGAGAGATTTCAAATGGAGTTGAGAGGTCACTCTGGTGGACTTTCTTATGCACTATATAGATATCCCTTTTTAGGTTTTAGTGTATTGGAATAGGTAGAAGTGAATACCTGAAACTATCAAACTGCAATGATTGTATACCTATGTAGCTTACAAGGGGTGACAGTGTGATTGTGAAAACCTTGTGGATCGCACTCCCTTTATCCAGTATATGGATTGGGTGAGTGGAAAAATAGGGACAAAGACTGGGTGAAGAATAGGGTGGGATGGGGGGATGATTTGGTTGTTCCTTTTTACTTGTATTTTTTATTCCTATTTTTATTCTTTCTGGTGTAAGGAAAATGTTCAAAAATAGACTGGGGTGATGAGTGTGCAATTATATGATGGTACTGTGAACAGTTAAATTGTACACCATTGGTGATTATATAGTATGTGAATATATCTCAATAAAACTGAATTTAATTAAAAAAAATTCTCAGAGAACCAGGCTAAGATTATTCTGAAAGACAGCCCTAAAATTACAGCATGACACTTGAGTACTTAAAAGAATCCTAACTCATATTTCTGTTTGTCTGTAAACCAAATAGTGTGTGTCACTAAATTTATAGTAAGTTCAGAGTTAATTGTGAATTACAAAATCAAGTAACAGGCATCAGAAACAAAGGAAGAAAAAGCCAAGAGCAGCAAGTCATGGCTAGTCTGATTTTGATGGAAGTATTTCTGATACTGTGGTGTATTTTTCTATCCAAACCATTTCAAGCAGATGAATTGATAAAATACATGTTTGGAAAAAAAAATGCCTGGAAAGTAAATCCAACAGCAATAAAACCACAGAAGGAAAAGAAGCATGAAGCAAATGTGGCCTGCATGTCAAGCTGACCACAGATTTCTATATTAATAAGAATGCCCTGGTTGAGCTAGTCACATATCACTACAGATATCCCTGAGACATTCTGATAGATACATACTGCAGTGGGGTGATTTCACAGGTCACAGAAAGTCCACATAGGGTTTGCCTAGGATTCCATCTTCAGGAGGGAAAACAAAACAACCTTTCAAATACAGAACAAATGATAAAATATGGTTCCATTAATATGGAGAAAACTGACCAAACAGCCAGCGAAAATAGCATGCCTGAACTCTCTTTCTCTCTTACCATCCTAATACAAATTTGAGGAAAGAAAGTCGGACTCTAAAGTGAGGCCCTTACTCAACATTTTAAGGTAAGTTTATGTTTTTATAATCCAGCTGTTAGAAGGGAAACACAAAGAGTCTCTCTGACAGCCACTTAGGAGAAAAATACTAACAGTTGAATAGAGGTGAGCCAATTAAACCACTTACTCATGCTTAATATAGTTCTGTATAGCCCAAGCACCTGGCTTGGAATAAACATTTACTTTTTGCTGCGTGATATTTAATCAGCTCATCAGATGACAGGAGAGCTCCATCCAGGAGGGTGGTTCTCTCTGAGCCTACACTTCTCTTAATTGGAAACACGGTTTAGTGTTGTGCCAGCTTCCCCCACTCTCCCACCTCCCACCCCTCTCCCCCACCCCAGCCTCTCCTCACAGATCTCCTCAGTGCACCACTATAATATGTGACTCCCATTAGACCAATTCAGAGACCTGGTATCTCCCTCTAACTCAGCACTCCTTTCTGGGTGAGTGTGACAAACTCAGGGATTTAGAAAGCTGCCTGGAGTTTTCCCCCAGGTGCTGAAAGAAACAGGCAGTTTTAGGCCTGATAGGAGCAAAGAAGGTGAGGGACAGGGGCACAGGAGCAAAACACGAGGCCTCCTGCTCCTTTAATTAGGGAGTAGATGAGTATAGAAATATACCTACATGCATTTATTTGGGAAAGTAGTTAGTCCTTGATCTGTTTGCAATGTCTTAGGGCAACAGAGTGTATTAGATGAATTAATATAGTAATAATAAACTAAAATTCAGAAACATGGAACGTAGCCATGGAAGGGACTTTAAAACATTTAGAGCAATTTCCTTATTTTACAAATGAGAAGAGTATATTGCAGAGTGGTTAATTTGCCCAACTAATCAGATAGGGTGGTTAATAATAAAATTAGAATGCAGTCCTCCCAGCTCCTAGTCTGGTGCAGAAGGTAAGAGCCGGCCGTCTGCAGCCAGACCACGCTGTGTGAATCTTGGCTCTACTACTAATTAGCTGTGTGAACTTGGGCAAGTCATTTGCCCTTCCTACCCATAGGTTGTTGTAAGAATTAAATAAGTTAACGCGTAAAGTACTGAACAGCATTCGGTACAAGTGGGGTTCCGTATAAGTGCTAGCAATTTCCGTTCTTTTCCTCCGCCACCTGACTTTGGCAACACTACTGTAGGGCAGTGGCAGAAAAAAAGTTTTGTCTTGTCACTATAAATACTTAATATCAGCACTTAGATGAGTGCCTCTGCCTACCAAGTTATCAAATCAATATGAGGGAGCTTGGCAGAGCTGGCTCGGATCCCAGGGAGAGCTCTGGGAAGGTCTCGGGGACCACAATGCAGAGAAACCAGTGTCACCAATAGCACTTTGCTATCTGTCAACCCCCTTGCTCTTTAGACTTTGATGTATTTCGAGAATGTATGCTGGGAACTCGCACTTCCTTATGTGATGACGTAGAGGAGAACTACACAAGGGGCTGAATATTCCATTGTTAGTCCTTTACTTACTGCCATCAACACATAGCTGACAGTGCCCATTTACAGTAGGGGTGGCTATGGCAAAAAAAAGTAGCCTGAGAATGCTCAGTCTCTCCATCAGTGGGTGCTGGATGGTTGATAATGTGTCATTTACCAGTTGCACTGTGGCCTGGGAGCACAAGGATGTCTGCAGGCCCTTTGATACATTTGAAAAAGAGGGATGTGGCAGGCCCTGTGTTGTACTCCTATAATATGCTAATGGAGGAGGCTTTTTATCCCATCGCTTCCTCCCCATTCCCACTTTCACGGTGAGACCTGCCTGTTTTAAAGTAAAGTCTTCAGCTGCAGGAGAAAGACCTTGCAGGGACAGATTCGCCATGACTCATAGGAAAAGAAAGTGTTATTTAAAAAGTGTTTCTGTTCTTTGAAACTGGGCTGGCTTCTCCTTCAGCCAAGGGTGGTGACTCAGGCGAGGCCTGTCTATGTGTAATAAAACAAATCTAAGTAAATGCTTTGGCCATTTCAGTACATCCCGGCCCAACTGCACAGAACTATCCTAATTATCCTAATGAGCTAAAGTGAATTGGAGCAGTCAACTTTGGGGTCCTGTCTGGCTGGGTCTTGTTTATGACATGATCTTGGATGGCAACAAGAGTTGCTACAATTTATTGAGTGATTATGTGCCAGAAACTTTAAATTGGTGATTTTCTTTCCTTTTTTTTCCCCCTGATCCCAGCTGATAGGAAGACATACAGGTTCACACCACACATACAGATAACTAAACGTATTATGAAAAAATACTTATCTGTGATATATACAATGATCTATGGTATTTTCTAGTCTACTTTCTATTATTTTATGTTCCAAAATGCTGGTTTTGACCCATTAAACTAATTTCATGACTCAATAATAGAATGCAACCTACAGTTGAGAAACACTGCTTTAGGCAAATTTATTCCTCACAACAGCCTTGCAAAGGAGACATTTTATCAGAGTCCATGCAGGATAGGTCTACGGAGAATATTTAATAAAGGGAACTAGTTAAAAAGGAGTTGGAAGAGCTGACATCCCAACCAGAGAAGGGAGAGACAGTGAAGATATTGGCAACAGCAGGAAGCAGCTGTCACCCCTAGGACAGGTGGGACTGAGAAGACAGTGATGCTGTCAGAGCACAGAAGCCTGGGCCACCTGCAGGGACCGGAACAGAGGAGACTGCACAGCAGGGAGTGGGATCAGGGAAGATGGGACCACACGAGGTGGGCTGAACTAAAAAAGCTGGAACCACTAAGTTAGAGAGGCAGCTACTGTTAGAGATACTTCTCAAAGAGAACCAGGGGTAGGGCAGTGGTGAAGAATGAGACCAGGAGAAAGAGAAAGAGATTTATTGATTGAGAGAGAGAGAGATGAACTTGGTTTCTTCCTCCTACCACCTTGCAATCTCCTACCATTGCACCATGTTGGTCAAATGCAGCTGGCAGCCAGTGCAATGCAGTTTTCAGGGATCAGCTCCCTTAGACGGAGACAAACGGGATACTTTAGAGCAAGCTGGCAAGGGACCTGCACGGCTGAGCTCAGCTTCCCAGGCGTGTGACCTGTGCAGGCCCACAGGGCCCCATGCTTTGAAGTGTCCTGCGCTTGACTTAATGCTCTGCCATTGCTATCTTGAAATCCTAAATAATGTTTGAACAAGGGGTACTGCATTTTCATTCAGCACTGGGCCCACAAACTCTGTAGCTGTTCCGGTGAGCACCACTGGTTTCCCAGTTCTACAGACGACAATGCAGTGGCTCAGAGAGTTTAAGGGACTTACTCTGGGTTTCATGAAGGTGGATAATGTGAAATTGTGTGAACCAGCTTGCTATGTCTGACTTCAAAGTCCACGCTCTTTCCACTAAGCCATGGCTCCCTTCCATACCCCAAACCGCACGACAAAGCAGAAGGGAGAAGAATTGTGCAGGTAAATCGCTTCTGGTTTAGAGGAAGGGCTTCAGAGTCTCGGCCTCTGCTGCCCAGAATATAATTAACGCTATTCCCACTTCCCCACTCCAGGCCACACACTCAACTCAGACTTTGGGGGCTTGTTGAGGGCAGCAGAAAAGACGCAAATAGGATTTCCCCTTTTCCTCCTGCTGAAGAAGCAGAGCAATTCACTAAAGAGAAATGCATGCTCATTTGCCTTGAAAGATGGATGCAAAGGAGGAAATAAATAAGAAATGTCACATTGACTTGACTTCAGTGGTCACTTTCCTTATCAAACCTTCCTTAGAAACGAATCAAAGCTGCTGATCTGATTTCTTTCTCCGCTACAACAGCAGCTAACCCTCTCTTCCCCATCCCTCCCCGATCCACTGCCAATGTTTTAGACACGTGACTTTCCTTTTACAAAGTCTTCACAGAAGACTCACTTTCTGGAATAATTCTGGTTTTCCTAACAGTTAAGCAGCACCGAAACCAAACAATTTGGCAGGATTCATCCCAGAGGAAATAGTAATTAATGCAGGGGAAGTCCTAATGCAAATGACGGCAGTCTCTCTCTGAAAATTTCAGTCATTGTTTGGTTTTTCCTAGTTTACCTCTTGGCCTTATGCATTCCTTTTAGCACTCAAGGCAGCTGTTTGATGCTACAGTTAAGATACTACATTGTACTTGCATGGTTCAACTTCATGACACAAAATAAAATATTACTAGGTAATCATCATTGTCATATTTTGTTCCATTCCATCTTTACATGGCTTCTTATGATCTAAGTATGAAAGAAAAGCCTAAGTATCACAGGCACATGAGAGATTAATAAAGCGCAAACCAACCTCTGAGATCAATTCTGACCAATTCTAGACAGACAGGCCAACTGGTGTCTGGAGAGGTGCTGGGACAGACCCAGAAGCTTCCAGCTAGTTAGGATGTAAAGATGATCTTAACCCCATCTGGTGTCATTTTCCTGGAATAAGCTCAATTTTCTCCTTGCCCATGTACATCTTCAAAAGGGTCTACATCGAGTATTCAACAATACTCAACAAACATTATGGAGTCCATGATATGTGTTAGGCAGGCAAGGTGAGGAGGAATAAAAGATGAGTAAGACAAGATTCTTACCTTAAAGGACAGGGAGTCTGGAGAAGTATGAGACAATTAATTGCCATACAGTGTAATTCTGCACCATACTTGTGGGTATGACATAAAGCAGGGAAGCAAGCCTGGTTGAAAAGCACAATGAAGACTTTACAGGGAAGATGTCTCTTGAATACTGACAATACAGACCAAAGAATCACGCATAAAATCATCGTCATTAGTGTGATAAGACAGCTCAGGTACAACAGAGGTAACCCAAATAAGAGTGTGGATCCTGAGCCTAATTGTCAATTTGTAAACTTCTGCTGTTGGAAGAATGGTGGTTTGTACATAATTAAAAAAAAAATTGCTGCTATTCAAGTTGACCTTAACTTCTCTCAGGCTCCAACAATCATATTCAGAATCACCCATTCACTAGGATGATGACTTGCTTTACTCTGAAATTCCTTCATTTCCACATTTCCGTTTCTGATTAAAAATCATCTTGGGGTGGCAAGATGGCGGAGTGGTGAGGTGTATGTTTTAGTTACTCCTCCAGGGAAGTAGGTAGAAAGCCAGGTACTGCATGGACCGGACACCGCAGAGCAATTTGACTTTGGGCATATTTCTTACAACACTCATGAACACATGGAACTGCTGAGATCAGCAAAATCTAAGAAATGGAAATGTTCTCATACAGATTGTGGTGGTGAAAGCATTAACTATATGATAGTGGGAGCTATTGATTGTTGACTTAGGATGAATTGGATGGTGTGCAAATAAAACTGTTTAAAAAATAAACAGAAAGATACAAATGCTGGAGAAGATGTGGAGAGATATACCTACTCACTGTTGGCAGGGAGGCAAAATGGTGCAGCCCCTCTGGAGGGCAGTGTGATGGTTCCACAGGAGGCTAAGTGCATGATCCTGCAACCCCATTATTTGGTATACACTTGGAAGAACTGAAAGCAGGGATACACTTAGGCATTTTCAGACTGGTTTTTATGGCAGCAGTATTCATGATTTGCAATGAATGTTGGTGGCCTAAGGGTACATCGACAGGTGAACAGAAAGGCATACTATGGTGTATACATACAATGGAGTACTCAATGGCTGCAAAAAGGAAGGAAGCTGTGAGGTAAGCAAGTAGGTGAACAAACCTTGAGGACATTATGTTGAG
Source organism: Choloepus didactylus (assembly GCF_015220235.1). NCBI lineage: Eukaryota > Metazoa > Chordata > Mammalia > Pilosa > Megalonychidae > Choloepus > Choloepus didactylus. Next base: position 216,789,671 of record NC_051309.1, on the reverse strand, counting down.
TGAAATAAGCCAGAAACAAAAGGAAACTATTGTAAGGTCCCCCTAATATAAACTAACTATAATAAGACAATTCTGAGAATTGAATCAAAGGCATAGGTTATCAGAGGATACAAATTGGACAGAGATTGGGCAATTGACAATGCAGGAGTGCAGAATGTTCAATAAGGCTCATTGCAAAGGTTCATAGATTGTAAGCTCTTACAGCAGTCCCATCTATTCCCGAGTTTTTACATTTAAGAGATATTTATTTCATACAAAATTTATATTCTCTGTAGCACATTTTCTAATTTATAATTTTAAGGTCAGTTTTCTTAAACAACATAATGATATGGAACATAGAATAGGGAAAGAGATCTTGGTTTTCTGTACATGTTAATGTAATACCTCGATACACCCCAGAGTATTTGGGGCAGGAAAAAAAAACGATTTGCAAAGTCCCCTTGAGGGACTGGGGAAAAATGTGGATATATTAACCTTCCTCACCTGGGGAATTTCTGGTATTCTTGCAAGCATTTGGAACTCCCAATTTAATAAGTCAAGCCCTCAATTATGGGGCTTGCCCTTATGGAACTTATTCCTGTGAAGGAGAAGCTAAGCCTACTTATAATTATTCCTGAGTCACCCCCAAAGAACATCTTTTGTTGCTCAGATGTGGCCTCTCTCTCACAGCCAACTCCACAAATAAACTCACTACCCTCCCACCTATGTGTGACATGACTCTCAGGGGTGTGAATCTCCCTGACGATGAGGGATATGACTCCCAGGGATGAACCTGGCCCTGGCATTGTGGCACTGATGATGCCTTCTTGACCAAAAAGGGAAAAGAAATGAAACAAAACAAAAGTTTCAGTGGCTACAAGATTTCAAATAGAGTCAAGAGGTCATTCTGGAGGTTATTCTTACACACTACATATATTTCTTTTTAACTTCTAGTGTATTAGGATAGAAGGAAATACCCGAATCTGTTGAACTGTAATCCAGTAGACTTGATTCTTTATAATTGTATAATTATACAGCTTTTATTATGTGACTGTGTGATTGTGAAAACATTGTGGCTGACACTCCCTTCACCCAGTGTATGGGCAGATGAGTTATAAAATAAAGACAAAAAATATCAACATAAACAATATTATACAATAAGGGGTATGGGATGTTTTGGGATTCTTTATTTTTATTTTTCCCTTTATTTTGAAGTAACGTAAATGTTTTAAAATTGATTGTGATGATGAATGCACAATTATATGATGATACTGTGAGCCACTGATTATATACTTTGGATTGACTATATGGTGTGTGAATGTATCTAAAAAAAATTGCATTAAAAAAAATCATCTTGGGGCAAGAATCAGAGTCTCCAGACAGGCCTGCCACTGGGTATTTGTAAAATGAGGCAAGTTTGGGAAGCACTGCATAATTCTACTCCATCCTTGTATTATGAGACAGATTTTATACTCTCATAGTGTGGATATGGGTATTTGGGGGAAAGGAAAAACAATCCACAAGCACCATGATTTGGGATCACAGTCTTCAGTTCAGTTCCCAAATGGGGTAGTTCAAAAGGATCTGTCAGGTATATCATTCAGCTTTATATCAGTCACGGAACTTGAGGAGACCCGATTTGATCATATTGTAACATAGCTTCAGACAGAAGGGATTTTTAAGAGGAGAGCATGCCCTTGTTCAGGGTCATCCATAGAAAAAGGAAAGAGATTCTCACCTTTTATTCCCCAGCACACAAAAGAGCAAAGATCTCTCTTAGAAAGTATTTCCTTTAGGAGATGAATCAAAAGAAAATAACTGGTGATTTCAATCGCCCACTGTGTTGTCTCTCTTTCTCTTTTGTTAATCTTCTCTTACGTCTTCCTCAATTATCACCTTTTAAAAACACTGCTGGTTTCTATGCTCTCCTTCCATTTTTCCCCTCCCCTTCTTTCTTTTGACCTTCTCTCAGCCATTCTCTGACACTATTTCACATTTTTTTTTGACTCTTGGGCCCTTAAAGTCCCTCAAGAGTTTCCCTCCTTATGTAGTGACATTCATATTCTCTTTCCCTTTCTCTCCCTCTCTCTTTCTCTCCCCTCTTACTTCCAAGATCCTAAAGATCTTATGCAGGTTTTTCCTCTTCTTCTTTCCTACTGAGAAAAATATGCTATTCAGCATTTCTGGCATTTTTAGGAAAAAAATACATAACAATAAAATAGCTGCCATTCATTCAGCACCTGTCATGTTCCAAATACAGTGCCAAGTTTGCAAATATTAGTTCATTTCATCCTCAACAATAGCTGTCTGATATAATATAGTCAGTGTCCTTGTAGGGTATAGGAGCAAAATCAGAGATGTTGAATAACTTACCTAAAGCCCCATAGCTAGAAAGTAAAAGAAGAGGTTTGGTCATGCCAGTGTGAGATGTAGCCCAATACCTTTTAACAATCCAGGAGTTAAGACTATGGCTAATAAACATAAGGTAAACCATAAGCTCACTGTCCTTCCTTATGCTAATCACCCCTAATGCTTTGGTGATTCTTACCATAAAACAATCATATCATTAATATCCATGAATGATGTTGGTGTCAATTACTCTTAAGTGTGGAACTCTCATTTCCCCCTGAATTTCTTAGTGTTAATGAAAAGCTTTAGGTTCCCTACCTAGGGAACATACACGGATAACAACTATGGCCTCCTATTTATAATCTCATTTGTATTTGACTTGATGTGTTTCTACTTGTGGACCGGTTGGGGGACTTTGATTTTGTGGGTCTTGTTGGAATTCATTATCCTATAGAAATGACACAGAGCTAGGAAAAAAAACAGAACAAATCAAATTTTCCATGTGGCTCCTGCAAGCTGAGGTTACATAGAGGCACCAAGGCATGGCAATTATGGGACTAAGCTAGAAAGGGCTCTAGAGGGCATCTGGCTCAAAGCTCTTTTATATATAGGGAAACTGAAACCCCAAATCAGACATGCAAAGCCATGTATTCTCATCTCAGTTTTACCACCTACCTGCTGAATAGCCCTGGGCCTAAATTTGCTCAAAAGTCCCTTCTAGTTCTCTTTGTCTATGTTTTAATAAACTTTCCCGGATCCCTGAATCACCTGTTCAGGAAGCTGAACTCTGAGCATGCCTAGCATTTCTTTACACTAATAAATCCCTTGGAAACAGGGTAGAGAATGAATGGATGCATGTGTGTATGGATGTAGGGGTGGTGGGGGTCCCACAACCCCATTCCTTCCATTAGGCACCTGCCTTCCTAATGCAATTAGTAGAGAACTCATAAGCCTCAACAATGGATTTGGCAATGGGCTGGCATCTAAGGCATTTAAGAATGAGTCTCACTGTGATTCAAGGATGACGTTTTAATTACACCAAAAATCTTGCAGCAAGAAATAAGCCCTACTTAAGACATTTTAAGAAACATTCAGTTAATAACTATATTTAATACACATTCTTGTCTTTTGCTGTCCTGTATTAGTTTTTTATCCCTGCTGTAACAAAAGTATCACAAATTTTAAGGGCTCAAAATAACACAAATATATTATCTTACAGTTCTGCAGGTTAGAAGTGTGAAATAGGTCTCCCTGGGCTAAGAGCAAGATGTTGGCAGGGCTGTGTTCTTTCTGGAGGCTTTAGGGAAGAATCCATTTCCTTGTCTTTTCCAGCTCCTAGAGGCCACCCACATTCCTTGATTCACGGCCCCCCTTCCATCTACAAAGCCCGCCATGACAGGTTGAGTCCTGCTCATATCTCATGACTCCCACCTCTTCTTCTGCTTCCCTCTTCCAATGTTAAGAACCTCTACGATTAAATTGGCCCCAGCAAAATAATCTAGGATAATCTCTCCATTTTGGAGGTGAGCTAATTAGAAAGCTTAATTACATCTGCAATCTTAATTCTCCTTTGTCATATAACAACACATTCACAGGTTCCTGGGCACCTAAAGGAGGTGCTGCCTACCTGGCTGTCCATTTTTTTTCTGGGTTTAAAATTTTTATATGAACCACACTTTACAAATCTAGAGGAGGACTACATATTAGATACCATGGAAGCTTTTATAACCTCACAGTGAAAGTACACATGAACGTATTTCCTTTCATAGCTAATTAAGCTAACTTCATCGGGGAGTTTAAAATAAAAAAAGGTCTTGTACATATTTCAAAATAGTCTTCAGGTGCTCTTTACAGGAAAGAGATACTGATGTATTTACTACAGTAGGGTTAATATCATCTCAAGACTGCCTCTGAAATTCACAAGATTTACTACATTGCCAGAAAATCAATCAACAGCCTACTAAAGACCACAGATTCAGTTACCTGCAAGAATTTCAGTATGCCACCTTGTGACTTGTTTTTTTTAACCATAGCACTGAAAGTGAGCATAAATAAAACTAAATAGTATTGCTATTTTTCAGCATTATGAATAAGGGACTGAATAAAATATCCAAAATGATTAACTCTAACTCTTAATGGCTTTGGAGCAGCTGGAGCCAAAAATCAATATACAAAAGTCAAGGAATGTCAATATGCTTATTTTCCCTATAAAATTTCTCCAGGAGTTCTGCTGAGTTTCTTATTGCTCTTGATTTCAAATGCCAACAGAGAAATAGCTGTCATTTTTTTCTTCATTCCAGGTCAACTAAAAGGAAAAGCCAAAATGGGAAACAAACATCTAATGGGACCAGGAAACTACTGTATAGTATTTTACTATATCCTTAAGTTTTAGGCTAAAAAATAAATCTTTATTTCTACTGTAAATTATAGTATTTTCAACACAACATGTAATTGTTTTAAGTATTGTGCATAGAAAAAGGTCTACCCCACTTCTCCCATCCCTTAAAATTAAATTCTAACAAGACAATTATTTTATTTTAAATGATCTTTAAAATACTCTTAACAGGCATGAATAACAAAGGAAGAAAAATGTGGTTTTTATTCTTCACTCAATTTGATTTTTATAACAGAATTCTATTCAGTATAGAATAGCCAAATTTTCATATTTTTAAAAGGGAACAAATTACTTATGCATTTTCAATTAGAACCATTAATTCCCATCTTACTTCTCCTCTTCTTTTCTACATAATCTTTATTATGGATGTGTTATGGAAGTAGTGAAAGTACTAAAGCACTATCTATAACATTAACAATCACATTTGAAGAAAACTGCAGGGCACCTATTTTTATAAGCCCATCATATAAAAAGGTAATCTAAGGTATTGATTGCCACTTTATGGATAGCATATGGAAACCACTCTGGGTTCAGAAATGCCAAATTTTCAGATCCAGGTCTTTAGTCTGAAACTGAATCCATTTACCTCCTTGCTACCGAGGCTCCCTGACATGACTTTGTCTTTGTGCAGAAAGTTATATAATCAAAATACATTTCCACTGACTACCATATGGTAGCCAATTAGTGACAAAATGAAACTGCATGAAGTTATATGCACAAGCTGTCTGGATGCTATAAAAAGAAAAGTTTGACCAGTATGATTAAATCAGCATGTATGTTAAAACACAATGGCTAAATCCAAAGAACAAATCAAGCAACTGTCCCATGAGCAGAATCTGGAAAAATAAAAGAAATATATGCAAGTTTCCACAGGTGTTTACAGACCAAATGTGTCTAAAGCAATTATCCCACTGCCATATGTACACACTTTTGTGCATTTCCCTTTTCAACTCTATTTTTCTTTCTATAATTCTTTATCCTAAGAGAGCAGTCAAGTCAGTCCATTTGGCAGAATTAATAGCACATCAAGAACTGCTCTCTATGATGGGATGAGATTAAGTTTCCAGATGAGTTTCCACTATTCAAAAGAGATCCTGGGTGGAACAGAAACACAAGCACAGAATTTGTTTTAAGAAGTGGCCATGTTGGATTTCACTCAAGGGTTTTACTATGTCATCACTACCCTTTAAAAATTATTATTAATGATAGCACATTTGCAATTTGTGCAAACACTAATTAAAAATATAAAGAATAACAACATTAAGAGTTGCATTTCTTAGTAGCCTTCTCTGTCCCAGCCACTATTTATAAGCCTTGCAAAACCCTACAGTATAGGTTTTAGTGCCATTTTATAGACAATGAGATGAACACTCAAGGGATTTAAAAAACCTACTCAGGTGCTATAGTACTGTTTTGGAATCCAGAATTGTCTGCCTCCAAAGACTGATCTATTTGGACTACAACAAAAATTTTAGAATGTTTTCTTCTCTTAGCAGAATTCTTCTGATGAAATCTTCTATGGAAGCCCAGTGTAATCAACAGGTAAAGGCAGGGCAAGTCTGAAAGAAGGTGGGGTAGGAGGCACCTTGAATGGTTCAACACTTGGCTCACCCCCCATCTCCTTCTCTACAGCTCTGCAGCAATCTACGAGGCACCTCTCTAGGTTCTTACATCTCCAAGGATAGCACCTCTTCTACACCAATCTGGCATCTTCTCAGCGTAATCAAAATTTCCATGTGACTCCCCCAAAGCTGAAGCTACATGGAAACTCCCAGGCACTGTAATTATGGGAATAAGCTGGAAAGGGTCTGATGAAGAAACTGAAGATCAGAAACACACAGTAAGTAGTGAGCCTTGAATCCTGGTGATCTGACTTTAATTGCTGTGTTCTTGGCACTCCAGGGGAAGGCTGATGGATGTACTTGATGGGCCATCCTGACAGTACAGCTGCTTTCACACAGGGAGCAGGAGATAATGTGTCTCTATTATTCTCCATCAGAGGACTCAGCACACTTTGTAATTGGGTATTTATCTGTGTGTTGATTTATGTTCGGTCTCCCTCTCTAGACTGTAAATTCCTTGAGGGCAGGAACAGTTTATCATTTTCACCTGTGTATTCCCCAACACCTAGCATACAAAGGCTTCTGGAATTTCTTTGTCGAATGCCTGGATATTGTTACAAGTGCATTTGGACTCAAGAACCACTTTTTCTCCAAGCCTGCTTAGGAAAGGAAATACTCCAAGCAGATCCTCCCACCCCTAACACCCGGATTCACTGTTCAGTGAAGCCTACCAAACTGCCCAAGTCTAAATGAAAAGCCCTTCTCTGAAAAGGCCCTAAAAACATTAAGTGGCTAACTGAAAAGCACGTTTCAACTGAAAATTTATTCTGTCTGCTTTCCGTCATTTGTACTAATGACACATTAGTATAAATTACAAAATTCAAAGGCCCACTACAGCTGAGAAAGAAACTTGCACACAGAACAGCTCCTAATTTCTACAGATAAAGGGCAAACTAAAGTTGGGATGGTTGTTTTTGGTTGTTGGTTTTCACTTGCCTCCCACATTAAGTACAACTGGCATGCTATTTTTTGATATACCCTTGCATCTGTTCCAGAGATGGCATTTATTGCTTCCTATATGACTAATCAAGTTTATCATTTAGTACTAATAGCTGAAAAGCTCATGTCAGCTAAATTATTTGTAAATACAATAAAAGCAAACACCACAGTCTAGGCCATCGGTTTTTCATGCTCCAAATACGTTTTCATGCAAAACAACAATTTCTTTTTTTTTTTGTTCCCACAAATGAGAAGGTATGAAAAAGACTGCTGGCTGTCTTCCTGCTGTCTGAGGACCAGATTTTCTCTTTTTATCCCTGACCATCATTCCCTATGTTTTGAGTAGCCCTGAAATGTGTGTGTAATGCATAAGCAGTCTTAGCTAGAGGTTTGCCTTGGAATTCTTTCCACTGAGAAACTGAACCCCAGGAACGGAGGCTTGGTGAAGCTCTGAGGATGGGGAGCTCAGAATCAACTGTAGCCCAGAAAAAGGACAAGCAAGCTAGAAGAATAAGAGCAGAATTTTAAATACTTCTGATTATTTTCAGTTTCTATTTCTGCATGCAGTCGCATATTTTATTTGAAGTATAATTTAATAATCAGAAATGAGGTAACAAAAAAATGTCTGAAAAAAAGCAGTATGTGGAATAAATATAGATTTTGGCACTAATGACCAGGCCTGTCCCTTGTGGTACTTATTATGCCTCTATAAAAATGTAATTTATAATCATTCGATCCAATTACAGATTAGCTCTTGTGATAGTAAACTCAAAATAGCATGGGAAATTATTCTTTCTTTCAGCTTCCCTGAAGTCTTTCTTACTGATACCCAGAATCCCCAGCATCACCAACAACCAGGTAGCCTCAGCATCTCTAAAATAACCCACTTCTGACAGTTTCTGGATTTAGTATATACTTTATTAATTATTCAGGCTCTTTGGTTCTCCTTCTGCCTTTGGCCAGCTCTTCTTGTTGTTTAACATCTTCATTAGAGTACAGGAAAATCACCCAGACTTATATCTCATATCTCACTAAAAAAAAAAAATGTTTCCTTGTATGTGTCTAAAACCATGGATTGTCCTAAAAGAGAAAAAAAAGTTTTTCTAGGATTTTTTTTTTTTTTTTTTTATAAATTAAGACTGTGTTGTGTAATGAAAAGAGCAGAGAATTTGGAACGAGAAGACCAGGGAATCGGGAGAAAGGTTTGGCTTGGTTTGCCAATTACTAAGCCTCAGGCAACAAATTTAACTGATCAGAATTTCAGCTTCTTCTTCAGTTAACAAGGTTTATAACTATCAGCCTCAGGCATTAACTGCAATGGTCAAATCAAAGGAGTTAATTACACTGAAGTGCTTTATCTATTGTAAAGTGCAATATAAATGTTATCTTGAGTTTACCCCGATTTATAAGTCCTGTCCATCGCTCCTTAAAGGGTGGTATTAAGAATACAGCATGGCCTCATCATCAAGGAGATTTTTTAAGACTGGTGTGTGTGGGGGGAGGGGGAGGAAGGGATCATAAAAATCAGGAGAGATGGAGATGGAAAGCCAGTAAAAGGAGAGATTAGGAGAGAAAGAGGGGCTTTGAATTAAGCAATTTTCAGTCACAGACTTGGCCCCCTTTTCCCCAAGCTCTTCTCCTACCCCACCCCCACACATAAACACTCTGTCAAACTCTCCAGTCCGTTGCTCTACATCCTACCATCATCCACTGTGCTCTAACACAAACATTTACTACCGCGGGAGGCCATTTCTTCATAAAACTGTGTAACGTTGAGAAATCTGTCTGGGCAGCTTGCTATTTTCAATCAGTTCAGTTGAAGCTTAAGCACAATCTTCCCACTTTGTGGCCAAAAATACCTTCTCTTCATTCCCCTTTAGCCTTTGAGAACCTGTCTGTCCTGTAACTAAGAACCCTCAACAAACCAGTGTGAAGCCTTGTACCACATTGTTCTAGTTTGCTAATGCTGCCAGAATGCAAAACACCAGAGACGGATTGGCTTTTATAAAAGGGGGGTTATTTGGTTACACAGTTAGTCTTAAGGCCATAAAGTGTCCAGGGTAACACATCAGCAATTGGGTGCCTTCACTGGAGAGTGGCCAATGGTGTCCGGAAAACCTCTGTTAGCTGGGAAGGCATGTGGCTGGCGTCTGCTCCAAAGCTCTGGTTTCAAAATGGCTTTCTCCCAGGACATTCCTCTCTAGGCTACAGTTCCTCAAAAATGTCACTCTTCCTCTCTTAGCTTCTCTGGAACAAGAGACTGCTTTCAATGACTGTCTTCAAAATGTCTCTCATCTGCAGCTCCTGTGCTTTCCTCAAAGTGTCCCTCTTGGCTGTAGCTCCTCTTCAAAATGTCATTCTCAGCTGCACTGAGTTCCTTCTGTTTGTCAGCTCATTTATATGACTTCAGTGATTGAATTTAGACCCACCCTGAATGGATGGGGTTACATCTCCATGGAAATTATTCAATCAGAGTTATTACCCACAGTTGGGTGGGGCACATCTTCATGCAAACAACCTAATCCAAACATTCCAACTTAATCCCCACTAATATGTCTGCCCCACAAGATTGCATCAAAGAATGTGGCTTTTTCTGGGAGACATAATATATTCAAACCAGCACACTCATTCTCTCACTTTTCAGTCGCCAAATTGTTCCATGGCCTTCCACACCCTTTCCTCTATCCCTGCTCCCTTCTCCTCCTTTCTGTTCTCTTCAAGTCCTTGTCCTAGGATGAAGTCATCTCACTGTTACATTTCACCACCTGGTGTTTCTCAGCTTCTATATCCAGGGCATGTTCTTTAATTGTACATTCTACCAGCTTCCACAGAGGGCTGCTACATTGGCATACGTGAGATCCTAACACTGTATTGAAATAGGTAATTCCTGCTACTTATCTAAGGAATTACTGGGAGCCCAAGAGGTCCTTTGACTATCCACAATAATGAGGACGGTCAGTGGTGAAGCCCTGGGAGGAGATTCAGGGTTTTTTTTTGCCTCTAATCCAATGTGTTTTTATCTCATCATTTCCCTGAACAAATTCCAACTTATTCTGTCTTTGTTCCTCAATACCCAGGGGGCTTTCTTTCTCAGTTATCATTGGGCAACATGCAAATTTGGGATAGTTACACTGGTGAAAAGGATGGAGAAGTAAAACTCAAGTAAAAGACAAGCAATTTAAAAAGGATCCCTTACCAAAACATTTTGCACTAAATGTGGGCTGTAATGCTAAATTAAAGTATTAAAAATTCAGACAATTTATTGGAGTCATATTTCACCCAATAGAATCGAGGCTTCAAATGCTTTCAGGATGCAAGAACCAGCAATAAGCCTCCAGGATTAACACTCTGGGGTTTCTTGAGTCCTGTCAGAATCATTCATCACGAAGACAGTACTTCTGAGACTAAATGTATAGCACTGTCTATCTAACAGGAGATTCCCAAGGACAGAACCAAAACATGCTCAACGAGGCACATCATGCCCCCACCTTCTGAGGCTATGCCCTCAGATGAAGTGTATGGAATGCAAGTCTTTTAGTCTGAGGTACAATTAAATGTATTGTTCTCTGGAACCATACCTGTAAAGATCACAATTGTGACCTTTATGTTACCATATCCAATAGGCACTTTTCTTGTCTTCACCTTAATCCATACACCCTCCTTCCTGAGGTGCTTTCCTGTTGAACTCACATGATACCATGTCTTCCTAGATTTTCTCCTACCTTACTGACTTCTTCCTTTCAGTCTCCATTGTTGGTTTCTCCTCCTCCATAAGTTCTAAATATTAGAGTTCCCAAGGGCTTGGGTTCTGGTCTCTTCTTATCTTCTCTACCTACAAACTCTCCCTGGGTAATCTCATCTGGTATCTTGGCTTTAAATATCATCTATGTTTCAATGACTCCCAAATTTATATCTCCAACCCTGACCACTTCTTTGAGCTCCAGGCTTTAACAGGTAATTGCTTACATCTCCAACTGAATATATAATAGACATCTCAAATAATAGCATTTTAACATCTCTAGAAAAGCTCCACTTACTCTCCCCTAAATATTCTGTGTCTCATTTTATGGCACCACCCGTTCATCCAGTTACTTAAGCCATAAACTTAGGAATTAACCTTCATTCATTGCTTTCCTTCCTTCCTTAACTACATCTAGTTCTTTGGTGAGTTCTATTGGCTCTACCTCTAAAACAGATTCCGATTTCTCCTTTTTTCTTACCTACCGCTAATTCCACTGTAATCTATGCCACCAATCTCTCTCTTCTGTATCACTCAAATTGTCCCTATTTGGTCTCCTTGCTTCTTATTTTATCTTCTTACAATTTATTCTTCATGGAAAAACCAGAGTTATGTTTTAAAATTGTACATCAGATCATGCCACCTCTTGCTTAATATTTGCTATTGGTTTCCAGTTGGACTTCAAATAAAATGCAGACTTCTTGTACTCCCTCCCACCTCTTGTCCAGTGGGGCTCTGGCTACACTGGCCTGAGCTATTCTCACCACCTGGGAGCCTATGCCTGGAATACTTGCCCACTGTGGTTACCTCAGTCTTATAACCCAGGTCTCTTAGCTGAAACCCCTCTTCCACAGAGAAGCCTTCTTAGGATGGACAAACAAAAGTAGCCCCCAGTTACTCTCCATCACAAAGTAATTTGCTATTTTCTTTTTTTTTAAATTCATTTTATTGAGATATATTCACATACCAAGCAGTCATACAAACCAAATCATACATTTGATTGTTCACAGTACCATTACATAGTTGTGCATTCATCACCAAAATCAATCCCTGACACCTTCATTACCACACACACAAAAATAACAAAAAAAATAATTAAAGTGAAAAAGAGCAATTAAAGTAGAAAAGAACACTGGGGGCCTTTGTTTGTTTGTTTGTTTCCCCCATTTTTCTACTCATCCATCCATAAACTAGACAAAGGGGAGTGTGGTCCTTATGGCTTTCCCAATCCCATTGTCACCCCTCATAAGCTACATTTTTATACAATTGTCTTCAAGATTCATGGGTTCTGGGTTGTAGTTTGATAGTTTCAGGTATGTAAAGCCAGCTACCCCAATTCACTAGAACCTAAAAAGGGTCGTCTATATTGTGCGTAAGAGTGCCCACCAGAGTGACCTCTCAGCTCCTTTTGGAATCTCTCTGCCACTGAAGCTTATTTCATTTCCTTTCATTTCCCCCTTTTGGTCAAGAAGATGTTCTCCATCCCACGATGCCAGGTCTACATTCCTCCCCGGGAGTCATATTCCACGTTGCCAGGGAGATTCACTCCCCTGGGTGTCTGATCCCACGTAGGGGGGAGGGCAGTGATTTCACCTTTCAAGTTGGCTTAGCCAGAGAGAGAGGGCCACATTTGCTATTTTCTTTTATCTAAAGCTGGAATGATATTTTCTTATTACTGTTTATATCTTATTCCCTGACTCCAATGCCTAGAAAAGTACCTGACCATAACAAGTGCTTATCATAAATATGATATATACAATATATATCTATATGTATATCTGTATCTATATCTATATCTATATCTATCTATCTATATATCTATTTGTTGAGTGGATAAAATTATTAATTAACTGTTGGTATAATTCCATAATTTTATAGCTATAAAATATACCATGAAGACTTTCAATCAAGTTAAGGACAAAGCAATTCTAAGGAGAAGCTGACCTATCTAGGAACCCAAATGGAATAATTAAAGCATTACAAAGTAATTGGCGTGGGAGGGCAGTGGGGAGAGAACTGGGATAAACATCTTGACCAAATTTACCTCACGGAATCCACTTCACTTGACAAATGTGGACCTTTCTTCTCAGTCAGTGAAAGAGGAAGTTTCAGGATCTAAAATAATACTTTTCCTTTTTCAAAGAGAAAACAAGAAAATCACTTTCTATTTTTTTATCAGTACTGAGCTGATATTTTTATAAATGTCGATCTGGCTATATCTGAGGCGTAACAGCACTGACAACAATTATTTCATTCTCTTTTGATGTACTTTGCCCAGAACAGAGCTATAAATAGCAGGTATGGGGATAGTCATAAGGCATAGGGTTATTTATTCTTTCCAGATTCCTACCAAAACACTTCCATCTAATCAGCTGGATGTCATTCTTCCTGTCCAGATAATTTAAAAGATATTCTATAAATGTACTCTATACTACGTCTTTTCTGACATTACTCCAAGTCAGTGCTCTTTATTCAAATCACTGTGAACTGCAAGGATTTAGAAACATTTCAATAATTAGTATCATGGAAATGAAATATCCAAATGACTGAATAGTTTATGTTTATGCAAACGTTTGGAGTGACACAGGCCTAAATTCACAGAATTTGGGTAACTCTGCCCGATGTCTCTCTCTGCTGGTTTGGATGTATTATGTCCCCCAAAACACCATGTTCTTTAATGCATTCTTGTGGGAGCAGATGTATTAGTGTTGATGAGGTTGGAATCTTTGGATTAAGTGTTTCCATGGAGATGTGACTCAATCAACTGTGGGTGAAATATTTGATTAAATTATTTCCATGGAAATATGGGCCCTGCCCATTCAAGGTGAGTCTTGATTTAATCATTGGAGTCCTATAAAAGAGTTCAGACAGAAAAGGAGCTCAGTGCTACAGCTTAGAGAGACATTTTGAGGATAGTCATTGAAAGCTGATACTGACAATTTGGAGAACAACATTTTGAAACACAACCTGGGAGCAAGCAGATGCTAGCCACGTGCCTTCCCAGTTAACAGAGGTTTTCCAGACACCAATAGCCTTTCTCCAGTGACGGAATATTCCATGTTTATGCCTTGGTTTGGACACTTTTATGGCGGCAGAACTTTAAATTTGTAAAAGCCAAACCATTACTGGTATTTTGCATAATGGCAGCATTAGCAAACCAGAACACTCTCACTCACACACAGTGAATGAGCCCAGGCCTCAGGCACACAGCCATCCCCACCCTCCTCTACCCATGCTATTTCATGTTGGAAACAAAGGCCCGATAGTTGATATTAAATGATGTGGATTAAAAATAGAGATTGGAATGCAAGTTTACAAGAAAAAGGAATCCCAAACTTATTTTTTTTTCTTTTAAAATATTTATGGTTGGTATTAGAAGTCATTTGAAGCAGCTGTTTAATGAAAAAATAAGCTTCCTTATGGGGTAAAAAGATGGGAGTTGAATAGAGAGTTTAAAATAATAGATGGACCATGAATGCTAATAATAAAGATGTAATTTTACTCTTTGTCTAATTCACCTACTCATTACCCACATGCCCCTGCATTCAGGAAAAGAACTTCGATGAGGAAGCTACTGCACATCTTGCAAAGATGGCCTTTCCCAAGGTGCCTTTGTTACTGCCACCTTTGCTCCAAAATATTGAAGAAGAAAGAGTGAACAGAGTCCTGGAAAGCCAAAATTAATATCAAGCTCAATACCTTATCCAACAACCTCAAAATCGTTCTTCTTTGTGCTCTCCAATTTCCAAAAGTTTCAAAAAAAAGAAAGAAAAAGAAAAACAGAAAAAAAAAAAAAGGTAAAAGAAAAGGAATCCAGAGTACATCTATAAAAAAGCAAAAGCAAGAAGCAGTTTTCTGTTTAAGGAGAATACTTGGTCACAGAAATCTCTAGCTTGATATACCTTCAGGATGGATGGATGGATGAATGGATGGTAGACAGACAGAAAGATAGATAGAGATAACTAGATTGTGTGTTCTTGTGTGGAATGATTATTTCCATAGAAGTATAAATTTGATACAGATTATTTTAGGGAGTTGACAACAACCTAGGTGGGCGATTCTGTTGAAGTAATTTAGTCAAAACTCAAAATTATACATATGACTCCTTTTGTGTTCTCCATTGGGGTTTTCTATAAGTTTGTCACAGAGGAGGTTGCACAGGTGTAGGTGTCATTTCAACAGAGTATATATTCTTAACATTTTTTTTTTCATTTTAGAAAGAAACTAGTCCTTCTAAAAGTCACAGATTCTTAGGTGCAATCAACCACGAGGCTGTCCTAAACATTACTGCTACATCTTAACTACTCCCCTACTCCATCACAGAAGGCAATTGCCATAAAACTCTTTAAGAATTCACTGCAGCTTCTAAAAATATTGATTTTTCACTAAAGGCAATGTTGTTGTGCTTCTGATTGTTATTTTAAAACTTAGAAATACAGTACATAATTGTTTTTTATAACAAATGAGTTATTCTTCAGGTACGCACATTTTAAAAACAGAATTTAGGGAAGACACATTTGCTTGTTCCTTTCTTTTCCTCTTCTGACACAGGGTAAAGTTAACACAACTCTTTTTTGCTTATTCATAAATGGTCCTGTGACACAAGAAGGCTTTTTCAGACTTTTCACAAGGATGTCTTTCCTTTCAACTTTTCTCCTGCTTTGGGGGCACAGATAGGTAATTCACTTCTGGCAATGAAAGCTTAACTAACCTTGTCAGCATAGCTCTGAAGTACTAGAACTAAAAGACAAGGTAAGAGACAAACATGTAGTTGGAATTCTCAAGAAAGAACTTCAGAAATTGGAGTAAAATGCATCCTTGTTTTGCTACAAAAGTAACATAATGTCCTTCTTGGCAAATTTCTGAGCACTTCCATACAGCTTTTCTCATTTACTTCTTACCTAAGTTGAATTCCAAATTGGGAAATAAGCAAATCATTTTAATGTTCTTCAGTAAACTTCCTTCAGTGGCCCCTGTTCCTCTTTTGGCACCAAAAATAATGGGTTGAGATGTCAAGGTTTTGCAAGAGTTTCACATTGTTTGTGAAACAAGAATTTTTTTTAAAATATTACCTTTATGTGAAAAGTTCTCATGCCTTGTCTCCAAAATACATGTTCACTTTCAGTCTCTGGCAGTATAACTCACACACTAAGCTTCAAACAACATGTGTTTAGAAGCGGATCCATTACAGCAAGGCCACAAGTCACCCGGAGAGACTCATGCAATTAGCTATCATCATAGTTTGGTCCAGAATTCTCACCTTTCCTTGTTAGTTTTCCTTGTTCAGGCTTTTCACCAGCCCTGCCTGGCCCTCACCTCGGATTGCTTCTTTTTTCACATTATCACCTCTGAATGTTTGGCAACTCGATTCCAGATCTCAGCTGTAGGTGTGTCATCTGCAGCCCTGGGAGCTGACCTTGGCCCCTGCTCCAGTCTTGCCTTTGCTAGTCCCATGTCTATGCACACTTTACTCTGATCTTGAACATACTGCAGCAGTTTGAGCACAACCAAGTCTGGCCTAACAGCAAGGAAGGCATGTGTGGCTACCTACTAACTAAAAGTGCATTTCAGCTCCTTTTCTGCGATTTGGATAAGAGAAGACAAAGAAGTAAAGTTCACAATGTCAACACTCAGTTTTACCAACTTCTCTTACCACTTCTGTTATTACTGCACATAATCCCATTCTCTCCCCACTACCACGACTGCTGTGTATGTCACTAAAAATACTCTTTGGTTGGTATTTAGAGGTTGGAGGAACTGTATAAATCATCTGATCCAATTCCTCAGTTGACAAGTCAAGAAGCTTCTGTGAGCCGCCTTATCTATGTCATGAAAATTTAACTTCCTAAAAAAAAGTTGTTTAAATATAGTCTGGTCATTATGGAGGTGGCAGTTGTGGTGACAGATATGGTGAAATAAACGGAAAGATGCTGGCCTTGGCATAAGAAGACTTGAGCCCTGATTCTGCTTTTACTTCTCCCTAGATGTAAAACCATACACAAGTCATTTCCCGGCGACTTCAGGTTGTTATTGGTGGTGATGGTAAAATGGAGGGGTTGGCTCAGAAGAATTCTAAGTTCCCTTCCCTTCCGAAGTTCTAATGTATTTGGTGAAAAACTCCACTGTTTTAAAAAAATACTCTGGTACTAAGACTTCTCTAAATTTAGTCCATGAGTATGGGTCAATGTATTTTCAGCCATACTTAATTTATGAAAACTCAAAGCAGAGATCAAAATTAATAAGTGATATTTGCAGAGCATTTTGCCATTTTCTGAGCACTTATATTACAGTTTTTCTCGTTTACTTCCTACCTATATCAAGTGAGATTCCATCACTTTACAGAGGAGGAAACAGGTTTAAAGAGGTTAAGTGACTTGCCCAGTGTATTACAACCTGTAAGAGGTGGAATTCAGACATGAACCTTGTAGTTGACAACATTATACTCCTGTCAAAACGATTACAGCTTCCTCATAATTATCAGAAAGAGAGTGACAATTCTGATCGCTGAAAAAATAATAAAAGAGCTCTGTTTCAAGATATATATTATAAAACCAGGTCAAAAGAAAATGGCAAACAGGATTAGATTATTTGCAACACATATGACAGAGAATGTACTGCTTCCTTTGTTCTCTAAAAGCTTTATCAAAATGAGATGTATGTGGCTTTCTGCCATATACCTGCTCATTCCCCCTCCCCTCTACTTGTCTTCACTAAAGCTGGGGGACTCCTCCTATTTCTAGAAGTATGCTGGAGATAACCACTTAAGTCTAGTGTTTAATATATAGTTGTGTGTTTTTTTAACCATTGTGCTGCCAATACTCATATTTAAACTGACCTCCAGATCTCTCAGTTGCACACACTATCATATCGCTGAATGGAGGGTAGTTCTCTATTTTGCTACAGAGATTTCTAGAGTGAATTCAAACTTACACAAGAAAACTGTTTCCCTAGAGGAAAAAAAATGACATTTTTTCCTACTTTTCCCCTTTGAAACAAAATATAAATACTTACAACATTTTAGCCACTATTACTAGTAGTCCTAAAATTATTATCCCACAGAAAGTAACATATCCATGCTTAATATGTGAAAGTTGCATGTTCAACTGTCTAGCAGAAAAACCTCTTCTAAGCACAGTAATTCTATGTGTCTTTGAATTATGGGTTTTAAAGTGTCAGGGAACATTCTTTACAGAGTTATATCCTTGTCATGTAAAGAGTCTGATGCAAAAAACATACCCAAGCTGAAAACAGTACATTGTCACCTTCCAGTCATAATACTTTTGCTATGGAATATGAATAAACTGGGGGTGGACTGCACTGTATGCAATTTGCAGAATCCTACAGCTACAAAATGTCTTTCTTGCCTCCCACTAATGGGCAGGCACATGCACGTACGCACAACAGATGCACCTTTTCACACCCAGAAGGGCACAAACATTTTGATGGGACATAGCATCTGTTTTCATGACAGTTTCAAAACCCAAACAGCACCTCATGGGAGGTAGTGCAGCCTGGTGAAGAGAACACTGAAGTAGGTTTAAGGAAACTTGGGCTCTAGTCTACTTCTGCCACTGTGTTGCATTGTCAGTCATTTCATTTTGTGGACCGATGTTTTCTAAGGTGGAGAACCAAGAGGTTAAATTTGATGCGTTCTGCATTTCCTTTCAGATTCTATGAATTCACAAAAAAAAAAATGTCAGAAAAGACGTCTGTGCTCAGGTGGTCAATTAACTATACACCAGGCTGCTTTGCACCAGTTATGAAGTTTTTGTAAAGATTACTTTCCAGAATGTTTAAACAGATAACCCACTTTTTCCAACCTCGAGTGAAACTCATTTTCCATGATTATTTATCCATCAACAGATACTTATTGCATATTCATTAAATGCAAAGCCCAGCAGAAGACAAAGAAATGAGGAAGACATTGCTCCAAACCTTCAGCAACTGTCATTCTCACTACAGAAATAGACTACACAGGCAAAATTATATTAAAAGGTTTTGCAAAGTGCTATTAAGAGGTACTGAAAAAGCTGTTGGGTTTTAAATGAGGTAAGATTAAATTCTGGCTGGGAACAAAAAGCTAAGAGTCCTAGCAGAGTTGGCAGGGTCTTGAAGGAAGATGGAATAAGAAATGGTCATAGTTAAATCACGGAAGTAATAAGCTATGAGGCAAGTACCAGGAAAATCCAATTTGACTTAGGCTATGTCTGGTTCACCAGATTATTCTTATTAGACCTTTAGGAAGACTGTCTCACTATTACCTTTCCTATAAAAATCTAAGTTGCATAGACAATAATTCCCTACAAAGCTCTCTTGATATGATCCAGTTAATTTGACTAAGTGAAATTTATAGTGATACTTTTAAAAACAACAATAATATACTACCTCCCTTCTTTGATTAAATGTCCTGAATCACTTTCCAAAGTATGTTTTCTTCATCCTACCCTTGTTCAAGATGTACGAATTAAGGTCTTTGGAAAATGTGGACCCAAGAAAATGCATTGGCAAAAGTATATTGGCAAGTTAATCCCAGTCGTGATGATAACCATATTTCCTCAAAAACTACATAGCAGTCTGACAGGGAGTGTGCTGTACATAAGTTGAAATGACCAGTGTTCCTGGCTGACATTCACAGCACTTGCGCAACTTGCGAAATATTCTTCACTAAGCTCAAAGAAACCCTAATGGGCAATCTCTAAGCATGGAGCTAGAAAGTCTATCTAAATTCAGGAATTCTTCCTGAAACACTTTGTCTTGCCTTTTTTTGTCAAAGTGGTCTGAATTATTTGGGTGACATGATTTGTGTGGACCAAAAATACATGCAAATTTTTAATTGGGCTGAGAAAATCCCTTCTTTTTCTTTATATTTTTATAATGGTCACTCTAACACATTTTAGGTATTCTAGGACACATCTTTTAAATTACTGAAACAAAATGCCCATGACCGTACTGCTCATTTACAAGAGAAATCTAAGATACTTTTTTAGCGTACAAGATAATGTTATGAGAACATTATTTGTACTCTACATGCACAACTTACATCTCCCAGAAATGACATTAAATCTTTCTGTGTTGTGGGGACTTCACAGAACCCCTGACCTCATCTGCATTTATCACCACCTGAAGAGCCCTCCCGCTACTGAGACATGACAGGTGAGGTGAGTTACAAACTGGCTGAGAGGCAGGGCAGAGCTCCACTACCTATCACAACTGTTGTAGGTGCTGCCTGATTCTATGGGATGCACTTCAGTCGACAATTCTGAGCTGCTGCCTTCAGTCCACTGACATTGACCTTTAGGAAGACCGTCTTGCCATGATCTTTCCTTGTAAAAATCTAAGTTGCATAGACAATAATTCCCTATAAAGCTCTCTTGATATGACCCAGTTAATTTGACTAAGTGAAATTTATAGTGATACTTCTAAAAACAACAAAAATATATTACCTCTCCTTCTGTGCTTAAATGTCCTGGATCACTTCCCAAAGTATGTTTCCTTTAGCTTACCTTTGTTCAAGATTTAGGAAATTTGGTCTTTGGAAAATGTGGACCCAGGAAAATGCATTGAACTTTTAATCCCTGACTATTGCATTGGGCCTCCCTTAAATCCAGAATGCCAACTTAAAGATGGGAAATATTTAAATCAAATATCATCAACAAGGCCTCATACTGGTTACTAGCTTAAATTACAAGTCACAATTAGAAGTATTTTTAACTGTGAGAGACAATAACATATGTAGAATAAATGTCTTTGGGATAATGAGGGATGAGGTCTTCAGTGAACACTTAGTCTGAAAGTTAATATCTTTTCACCTAGAACCTGGGGATGTAGAAAATCCCCCCCACAGATACAACAGTTTAAAAGAAAGTAATTATTTGAAGTATTTTTGCTGAAGGCATGAACAGAAAAACATCTGTTAGGGAAGAGCTGTACTTCTGAATTTCTAGCATTTAACATCAAACAGTGCAATTAAATCATAAAACAAATGCATCAACAGCAGCACACCTGAAAAATCTCTGCAGCACAAGGCAGAAATTGTCTGATTCACACAAGAGTCACCAAAGAGACTGAGAATTGTCTATGATTAACAGATCAGCTCTTCTATGAGAAAATGACCAGTAGAATGAAAAGTAGAGTAGGACGGAGCCCCTAGACTAAAGAGGGAGGTGTGTAGAAATAAGTTTTAAATGCCAGAGTATCGATGATATTAAAAGCAAAGGATTTGGAGCATGAGTACAAGAGATGTTCCTTCCTTCCTTCCTGAAGGCTCAGGGTATTCCAGATATGACAAAGGAATTTGTGGCTAACTCCAAAACAACCCTGTAATTATGACTGCAAATACGTGGTTGCTGTGTTAAATAAAGTACTGGGTAGTAAAATCTATGTGGTTCATTATCTAGCCTGGGATGACTTCATTTCCATGGATTCTTTCACTATTTAAATGCAGTCCTGAATTAAAAGTGCTCCTTCAAATATTGTTAAGGCAAGACACTTGAATAGGGTAAAGCTACCATCCCGGGTTCAGAGTGAGAAGAGGGATGAAGAGGACTCCTTAGAGAAGAGTTGCCAACAACTCCTGTCCTGACTTTGACTTTGTGGTCAGAAAGCACCTGAGCTACACAATCTAGCGTCTCACTTCTGATCTCTTGCCTAATGGGTGCTGTAACCATCCCACCAGCTGCCAAGCCATATTCCAGCTCAGGCCCTTGGATATTGAGCTTTATCACCTCCAGTTTACCTAGCACTTTCAGTTGGATGTACTGAGACTAGAGTGCTTTGTACAAATGGGACAATTAAACTTTACAAATTTAACTTTGAGTGCATCCTATCTATCAAAAAGTTTCAAGCAAAAACATCTTGCAGTAGCAAATGGTATCTCTTAAGATTTTTTTGGAAATTCAATTAGAACAGTGTTTTTATGCAAAACCATATTTTAAATAAACCATAAGAAGATATGTGTACAACGCTAGTTGTGCATAGCTGGTACAAGCTATAACTTACACATTAATATTCACAATCTAACCCAGCTACTTCAAATCACTGACAACCAGCTTTGCTTTTATATTTATAGAATTTTCCTGGAAAGGATCAGCATTTAATGGGAAACTAAATGACTATGTTCTAATCATGTTTCTGAGATCTCATTTCGAGAACTCAGAAAAGTATCCAAAAAAATCCTCAGTGACATGACGTTTCCATAAGTGAACTCATAATGAAAGTCTTTAATAAGGATGATGGGTCTAAAAATACTTAGCTCATGTAAGTAACAGGCAGTTACAGAATAAATCCTGTGCACCCATCCCATTTAAGTTTCTATAAGGGTAATGAGAATAATGACACTAAATTGGTATAAGGTTTCACACTGGTCTTGATTTAGAATGTCCGTTTCTTTCTGGCATTGTCTTTTTAAGGGTAATTATAGGGGAGGGACGCAAAGAGACATGATTTTCTCCCATTTCAACAACACTGTTCTTTGGTAAATTTCATGCCTCAGTTTCTCTCCTTCACTTTGAAAAATGCTGTTAATCACCTTGTTGGGGAAAATTCCCTCCAGAAGTTGTGGAAATTTTTGTAAAGCAAATGATACTGTTCATTGTTGTGGTTTGCCAAGAGATAGGTCAAATCTAAATATTCAAATTGAACTATAACGTCTGTGGTTTGATATCTTTTATATAAATACATACACACACACAAACTATATCACATAGCATGACATAAAATCTAATCTTTAAAAATTGCCATCCCTTTATTTTATAGCTGACCTGTATCTAATATAAAATGCCGAACAGAACAGACCCATTTCCAACCATGCAGATAGCTCCTTATTCTGTCTTAAAGATAGAAAGATTGGGTGGTATAAGGGTAATAGTAGGAAGGGGCAAAAAATCTGGAAAAAAAGCCTGAGGTCAGCCCAAATGTCCAATTGGGAAATAAAGCTGGGCTCTGAGATGAGGTTTGCCACATTATTCCAGAGTTAACCCAATATTCATCCTATGTACTGCATTGATACGGAACAGAAAGTGTATCTCAATTCTTAGAACCTTAAATTTGTAACCGAAGAGTTGCAAGCCTAACCCAAGAGACTTGGCTTGAAGCCTTTATTTCTCTATTTCATTAAAATAGTATTTCTGGTACTCATTAAAAGGGGAAGAACACAGCTCTGGGAATTTCCTATATCCTACTTGTCAACTGTTGTCATTATTTCAGGTTTGTGTGCATGCACATGTTTTTAAAAGTCCTCGTAAATGCACATAAAATCAAGCTTGGCCATTTTACAGAGCATTGCTTTTGAGTATGTTGAGTTTAGTGGAGCTGTTGCTGCAGACATATCTTGGCTGTACCCAAGTCTCCAGCTGCAAAACAGATTCGTGTAATTCACATCACCTTTGTTGACAAGAAGGTCAGAAGTCTGAACAATTTTATTTATTCACTTTCCCTTTATTTAGTTTTTGATGGGGGAGGGATAAGGGACAGGGTGATGGTGACATACATATTTACTAACAGTCACTGTAAGTATGCAGTTTGAGTTGAAAAAACTGCAGTATATTTGCATTGACAGTTAAACATATATCTTATGTGCAATGTGACTATGCATAGAACAACTTGTGAAGTTTGGGAGAACTGATCTCTGGGGAAGCAAGTTGATTTTATTCAACTTATACCACTCACTGTTAAATCAGATCTTAAAAGCAGACACTAAAAGTAGGGGGAAAAACGCGAGTTGGGGGCGGGGAGCAATAGGCAGCAACAATCTTGAAGTTAGGGGATTGACAATAAGAAAAAAAAATATGGCTTGTAGTTTTCTGCCACCTTCCTGTCCTCCTACAGGAACCTCAGGTTCTAGAAGCATACTCCAGAGAAGTGGTTAACTTCCTTGTTGTTTTTCATGGCAAGACAAGAATAAGAACCTCATGTTGGAAAACACCAATTGGACATGGAGATAGGGGGACCCTTGGGGTCTTCATCTCTCTGCTTAAGAGTGGTCTTTGCTAATATGTTGTAATTAGATTTAAGATTCTTCACCAGGGTTTTAATTAGTTGATGAGTACCCTTCACTGGCATTTATATCCTCGCTTCAAGACAGACTCCTGCCTCCAACACCAGGTCGTTTGTCAGAGTCAAACCCCAGACCTTGCTCAGTAAAATGGAAGGGCCATCCTATCCCACGAATTCAGGTTGGCCAGAGGCTTTACAGCTGCAGGTAGAAATCTTATGACACCAAGAATCAAAGAGCCTCCCAGCCTGCAAAAACTAAGAATCTGCAGTTTTGGACATTTGCATTCTTTTCTGAGTGGCATGTCATTTTCCCAAGGGCTTAAACACTTACTAGCTTCCCCTGCTTATTGGACTTTGGGATCCAAGTAAGACGGCCTGGCCAGTATCTAGTCACAAGTCTAGCCTTCCTAATAGTTCAGTACTGATATTTCTATTGGAAAAGAATGGGTGGAATCTGTTTTTCCAAATACTATCAGATGATCTTAACAACTGTATTTCAGATTCATTCCTCCATTCTAGAACAAGCCTGTCTACTACAAATTTCAATTCTGATTACTACTTCAATCTCTATCCTGCTAAGGTAGGTCTCCCTTGTCTAGCTCTGGGGCTGTTTGGGTACAAGTTAGCTGCTCTGCAATTCTTGTTTTGTGCCCCAATTCTCATCCTATCCTCTCATTGCAGGTAGCATTGAGGTTAGAAGTCTAGAAGTGGAGGATAGAAGTAGAGGACAGTAAAGCAAATGAAAAGGAGCTTCCCTTTTTCCTTAAACTGTCTTTGCCAATATGAATAGGCAAAGAAAGAACCCCTGGCCTATCCTTGCCATACCCCATTTTAGCAATCCTGTTCTGCTAATCTGGAAATGACACGTGCAAACTCTCTAGCTGCAGTTGGTTTTTTTTTTTTTTGTTTTTTGTTTTTTTTTTTTTTTTTAATCATCATTTTATTGAGATATATTCACATACCACGCAGTCATACAAAACAAATTGTACTTTCGATTGTTTACAGTACCATTACATAGTTGTACATTCATCACCTAAATCAATCCCTGACACCTTCATTAGCACACACACAAAAATAACAAGAATAATAATTAGAGTGAAAAAGAGCAATTGAAGTAAAAAAGAACACTGGGTACCTTTGTCTGTTTGTTTCCTTCCCCTACTTTTCTACACATCCATCCATAAACTAGACAAAGTGGTGTTTGGTCCTTATGGCTTTCCCAATCCCATTGTCACCCCTCATAAGCTACATTTTTATACAACTGTCTTCGAGATTCATGGGTTCTGGGTTGTAGTTTGATAGTTTCAGGTATCCACCACCAGCTACCCCAATTCTTTAGAACCTAAAAAGGGTTGTCTAAAGTGTGCATAAGAGTGCCCACCAGAGTGACCTCTCGGCTCCTTTTGGAATCTCTCTGCCACTGAAGCTTATTTCATTTCCTTTCACATCCCCCTTTTGGTCAAGAAGATGTTCTCCGTCCCACGGTGCCAGGTCTACATTCCTCCCTGGGAGTCATATTCCACGTTGCCAGGGAGATTCACTTCCCTGGGTGTCTGATCCCACGTAGGGGGGAGGGCAGTGATTTCACCTTTCAAGTTGGCTTAGCCAGAGAGAGAGGGCCACATCTGAGCAACAAAGAGGCATTCAGGAGGAGATTCTTAGGCACAAATACAGGGAGGCCTAGCCTCTCCTTTGCAGCAACCGTCTTCCCAAGGGTAAAACTTATGGTAGAGGGCTCAATCCATCAAACCACCAGTCCCCTATGTCTGTGGTCATGTTAGCAACCATGGAGGTGGGGTAGGCGAATACCCCTGCATTCTCCACAGGCTCCTCAAGGGGGCACTACATCTTTTTTTTTTTTTTTTTTTCTTTTCCCTTTTTTGTCTTTTTTCTTTTTTTTTTTTTTTTTTAACTTTCCCTTCTTTTTTCAAATCACCTGTATGAAAAAAAAGTTAAAAAGAAAACAAACATACAATAAAAGAGCATTTCAAAGAGACCATAGCAAGGGAGTAAGAAAAAGACAACTAACCTAAGATAACTGCTTAACTTCCAACATGTTCCTACTTTACCCCAAGAAAGTTACATAATATAGCAACATTTCAGTGAACTTGTTCCTACTACAACCATCAGAAATTAACAGACCATAGTCATTTCTGGGCATCCCCAGAACGTTAAATAGCTTATCTGTTCTTCCTGGATTATTGTTCCCCCTTCCTTAATTGCTCTCTACTGCTAGTTCCCCTACATTCTACATTATAAACCATTTGTTTTACATTTTTCAAAGTTCACATTAGTGGTAGCATATAATATTTCTCTTTTTGTGCCTGGCTTATTTCGCTCAGCATTATGTCTTCAAGGTTCATCCATGTTGTCATATGTTTCACCAGATCGTTCCTTCTTACTGCCGCGTAGTATTCCATCGTGTGTATATACCACATTTTATTTATCCACTCATCTGTTGAAGGACATTTGGGTTGTTTCCATCTCTTGGCAATTGTGAATAATGCTGCTATGAACATTGGCGTGCAGATATCTGTTCGTGTCACTGCTTTCCGATCTTCCGGGTATATACCGAGGAGTGCAATCGCTGGATCGAATGGTAGCTCTATATCTAGTTTTCTAAGGAACTGCCAGACTGACTTCCAGAGTGGCTGAACCATTATACAGTCCCACCAACAATGAATAAGAGTTCCAATTTCTCCACATCCCCTCCAGCATTTGTAGTTTCCTGGTTGTTTATGGCAGCCATTCTAACCGGTGTTAGATGGTATCTCATTGTGGTCTTAATTTGCATCTCTCTAATAGCTAGTGAAGCTGAACATTTTTTCATGTGTTTCTTGGTCATTTGTATTTCCTCTTCAGAGAACTGTCTTTTCATATCTTTTGCCCATTTTATAATTGGGCTGTCTGTACTATTGTCATTGAGTTGTAGGATTTCTTTGTATATGCAAGATATCAGTCTTTTGTCAGATACATGGTTTCCAAAAATTTTTTCCCATTGAGTTGGCTGCCTCTTTACCTTTTTGAGAAATTCCTTTGAGGTGCAGAAACTTCTAAGCTTGAGGAGTTCCCATTTATCTATTTTCTCTTTTGTTGCTTGTGCTTTGGGTGTAAAGTCTAGGAAGTGGCCTCCTAATACAAGGTCTTGAAGATGTTTTCCTACATTATCTTCTAGGAGTTTAATGGTACTTTCTTTTATATTGAGATCTTTGGTCCATTTTGAGTTAATTTTTGTGTAGGGGGTGAGGTAGGGGTCCTCTTTCATTCTTTTGGATATGGATATCCAACTCTCCCAGCCCCATTTGTTGAAAAGACCATTATGGCTCAGTTCGGTGACTTTGGGGGCCTTATCAAAGATCAGTCGGCCATAGATCTGAGGGTCTATCTCTGAATTCTCAATTCGATTCCATTGATCTATATGTCTATCTTTGTGCCAGTACCATGCTGTCTTGGCAACTGTGGCTTTATAATAAGCTTCAAAGTCAGGGAGTGTAAGTCCTCCCACTTCGTTTTTCTTTTTTAGAGTGTCTTTAGCAATTCGAGGCATCTTCCCTTTCCAAATAAATTTGATAACTAGCTTTTCCAAGTCTGCAAAGTAGGTTGTTGGAATTTTGATTGGGATTGCATTGAATCTGTAGATGAGTTTGGGTAGAATTGACATCTTAATGACATTTAGCCTTCCTATCCATGAACATGGAATATTTTTCCATCTTTTAAGGTCCCCTTCTATTTCTTTTAGTAGAGTTATGTAGTTTTCTTTGTATAGGTCTTTTACATCTTCGGTTAAGTTGATTCCTAGGTACTTGATTTTTTTAGTTGCTATTGAAAATGGTATCTTTTTCTTGAGTGTCTCTTCAGTTTGTTCATTTCTAGCATATAGAAACATTACTGACTTATGTGCATTAATCTTGTATCCCGCTACTTTGCTAAATTTGTTTATTAGCTCTAGTAGGTGTATCGTTGATTTCTCAGGGTTTTCTAGATATAAGATCATATCATCTGCAAACAATGACAGTTTTACTTCTTCTTTTCCAATTTGGATGCCTTTTATTTCTTTGTCTTGCCGGATTGCCCTGGCTAGCACTTCCAGCACAATGTTGAATAACAGTGGTGACAGCGGGCATCCTTGTCTTGTTCCTGATCTTAGAGGGAAGGCTTTCAGTCTCTCACCATTGAGTACTATGCTGGCTGTGGGTTTTTCATATATGCTCTTTATCATGTTGAGGAAGTTTCCTTCAATTCCTACCTTTTGAAGTGTTTTTATCAAAAAGGGATGTTGGATTTTGTCAAATGCTTTTTCAGCATCTATTGAGATGATCAATTGATTTTTCCCTTTCGAGTTTTTAATGTGTTGTAATACATTGATTGTTTTTCTGATGTTGAACCATCCTTGCATGCCTGGAATGAACCCCACTTGGTCATGGTGTATGATTTTTTTAATGTGTCTTTGGATTCGATTTGCAAGTATTTTGTTGAGGATTTTTGCATCTATATTCATTAGGGAGATTGGCCGGTAGTTTTCCTTTTTTGTAGCATCTTTGCCTGGTTTTGGTATTAGATTGATGTTAGCTTCATAAAATGAGTTAGGTAGTGTTCCATTTTTTTCAATGTTTTGAAAGAGTTTGAGTAAGATTGGTGTCAGTTCTTTCTGGAAAGTTTGGTAGAATTCCCCTGTGAAGCCATCTGGCCCTGGGCATTTATTTGTGGGAAGATTTTTGATGACTGATTGGATCTCTTTGCTTGTGATGGGTTGGTTGAGGTCT
This sequence comes from Choloepus didactylus, assembly GCF_015220235.1. NCBI lineage: Eukaryota > Metazoa > Chordata > Mammalia > Pilosa > Megalonychidae > Choloepus > Choloepus didactylus. Next base: position 216,760,892 of record NC_051309.1, on the reverse strand, counting down.
TCTATTTCTTCTCTGGTCAGTCTAGGTTGTTCATATGTTTCCAGGAAATTGTCCATTTCTTCTACATTATCCAGTTTGTTGCCATACAGTTGTTCATAATATCCTCTTATAATGTTTTTAATTTCTTCAGGATCTGCAGTTATGTCACCTTTTTCATTCATTATTTTGTTTATATGGGTCTTCTCTCTTTTTGATTTTGTCAGTCTAGCTAGGGGCTTGTCAATCTTGTTGATCTTCTCAAAGAACCAACTTTTGGTGATATTTATCCTTTCTATTGTTTTTTTGTTCTCTATGTCATTTATTTCTGCTTTAATCCTTGTTATTTCTTTTCTTCTACTTGGTTTAGGATTGGTTTGCTGTTCATTTTCTAGCTTCTTCAGTTGATCCATTAGTTCTTTGATTTTGGCTCTTTCTTCCTTTTTAATATATGCGTTTAGTGCTATAAATTTCCCCCTTAGCACTGCTTTTGCTGCATCCCATAGGTTTTGGTATGTTGTGTTCTCATTTTCATTCGTCTCTATATATTTAGCAATTTCTCTTGCTATTTCTTCTTTAACCCACTGATTGTTTAGGAGTGTGTTGTTTAACCTCCAGGTATTTGTGAATTTTCTAAGTCTCTGATGGTTATTGACTTCTAATTGTATTCCATTGTGGTCAGAGAATGTGCTTTGAATGATTTCAATCTTTTTAAATTTATTGAGGCTTGTTTTATGTCCCAGCATATGATCTATTCTGGAGAAAGTTCCGTGAGCACTAGAAAAGTATGTGTATCCTGGTGATTTGGGATGTAATGTCCTGTAGATGTCTGTTAAATCTAATTCATTTATCAGATTGTTTAGGTTTTCAATTTCCTTATTGGTCTTCTGTCTGGTTGATCTATCTATAGGAGAGAGTGATGTGTTGAAGTCTCCCACAATTATTGTGGAAACATCAATTGCTTCCTTTAGTTTTGCCAATGTTTCTCTCATGTATTTTGTGGCACCTTGATTGGGTGCATAGACATTTACGATTGTTATTTCTTCTTGCTGAATTGCCCCTTTTATTAGTATGTAGTGGCCTTCTTTGTCTCTCAAAACATCCCTGCATTTGAAGTCTATTTTATCTGAGATTAATATTGCTACACCTGCTTTCTTTTGGCTGTAGCTTGCATGAAATATTTTTTTCCATCCTTTCACTTTCAATTTCTTTGTGTCCCTGTGTCTAAGATGAGTCTCTTGTATGCAACATATTGATGGTTCATTTTTTTTGATCCATTCTGCGAATCTATATCTTTTAATTGGGGAGTTTAATCCATTTACATTCAACGTTAAAACCGTGAAGGCATTTCTTGAATCGGCCATCTTATCCTTTGGATTATGTTTGCCATATTTTTCCCTCTCTCTATTAATATCCTTTATTGTACCCATACCGAATCTCTTTAGTACTGAACCTTTCTCCAAGTCTCTCTGTCCTGTCTTTGTTTCTCTGTCTGTAGGGCTCCCTTTAGTATCTCCAGTAGGGCAGGTCTCTTGTTAGCAAATTCTCTCAGCATTTCTTTGTCTGTGAAAAATTTAAGCTCTCCCTCAAATTTGAAGGAGAGCTTTGCTGGATAAAGTATTCTTGGCTGGAAATTCCTCTCTCTCAGAATTTTAAATATATCGTGCCATTGCCTTCTCGCCTCCATGGTGGCTGCTGAGTAGTCACTACTTAGTCTTATGCTGTTTCCTTTGTATGTGGTGAATTGCTTTTCTCTTGCTGCTTTCAGAACTTGCTCCTTCTCTTCTATGTTTGACAGTGTGATCAGTATATGTCTCGGAGTGGGTTTTTTTGGATTTATTCTATTTGGAGTTCGCTGAGCATTTATGATTTGTGTATTTATGTTGTTTAGAAGATTTGGGAAGTTTTCCCCAACAATTTCTTTGAATACTCTTCCTAGACCTTTACCCTTTTCTTCCCCTTCTGGGACACCAATGAGTCTTATATTCGGACGCTTCATATTATCTATCATATCCCTGAGGTCCATTTCGAGTTTTTCAATTTTTTTCCCCATTCTTTCTTTTATGCTTTCATTTTCCATTCTGTCATCTTCCAGGTCACTGATTCGTTGTTCAACTTCCTCTAGTCTTGTACTATGAGTGTCCAGAATCTTTTTAATTTGGTCAACAGTTTCTTTAATTTCCATAAGATCATCCATTTTTTTATTTAGTCTTGCAATGTCTTCTTTATGCTCTTCTAGGGTCTTCTTGATTTCCTTCATATCCCGTACTAGGGTCTCATTGTTCATCTTTAGTTCTTTGAGTAGCTGCTCTAGGTGTGTCTCTTCTGGTCTTTTGATTTGGGTGCTTGGGCTTGGGTTATCCATATCGTCTGGTTTTTTCATATGCTTTATAATTTTCTGTTGTTTTGGCCTTGTGGCATTTGCTGTCCTTGATAGGGTTCTTTTAGGGTTTGTAGACTAGTTGAAGTCCTTATCTCTAATTTATCAGATCTACAGCTTCGTGGAGTACACTTTCTCTAACTAACCAGCAGGTGGCGTCCACGAGCCACCTGTTCTCCACAAGCCAGATCTCCCCTGCTTAGCCTTTGTGGTGAGTGGGGGGAGTGAGTCTTGTGGGGCCCAATTGGTGTCCCAAGCTTGCGTGTGTAGTTGGTGTTGCCTGCCCTGTATGTGGGGCGTGTTTCTGGGCAGTCGGGGAGGGGGGGTGGCCCTAACAATCAAATCTCCCTGATGATCCTAGAGTTTTAAAGCTACTGCAATAGTCTAATCCTTCAGTTCAGTCCTGCCACAGTTTGTCTCTGCCACTGACCCACAAGTCTTTGGTATTGGCGTATGGCTCCTGAGACTTGCAAGTGGGCCCCTCTTCCAGGCTGTGCACCCCGGGTCCTCTGTTGAGGGATGACTGTGCTATGTCACAGGTGAGTGCCGTCCCCCCAGGGCAGTTCTGGGCTGCTGGGCTGTGTTGGGAGGCTCCCAGTCTGCTCAAATGATGGCTGAATGGGGCTCTGTTAATTCACACTGCTCCCCCTTCCCAGCTCTGGGACATTCAGCTGAGGTTGCAGGGAAGGCTAATGTCCACGCCCAGTTTTGTGGTGTGTGCCTGTTATTTGAAGCACTTCCATCACACTGGGTTGTCTGGGGCAGCTCTGGGCTATGGGGCTGGCGATGGGCAGGAGTGTTTCCTGTCCACCAGGATGGTGGCTGTGAGCGGACACCCCCCTTTTCTTGGGAAGTTGTGTTGTTTAGTGAATTTTCTCAGCCACTGGATTATTGCCTTTTGTCTCAGAGCTCTCTTATTTCTGCTCTTGACTTGACGTGCCCAAATTTCAATTCTTTGAAGCTTTCTGTATTGAGCTTCTTAGAGTAATTGTTTTAGAAAAAGCAAAAAGGATTTAAAAAAAAAAAAAAAAAAAAAAAAAACGGCCCTCCTCAGAGATCTAATGGGTTATTGAAATGCTAATAGACAAAGCAACCAGGGCCATTAAGGAAAGGTGCCCTGGGCAGAGAGATCAGCCTTGCTTCGGGATTTGCATATGCGCCTCAAGGCCTGATCTCCGCCCTTCCCCTTTCTGTGTTCACCAGAACTCCAAAAATCCTCTGCTTTTATTTTGGAGTTTTTCGTGTTGTTTTTTTTCTATGCCTGTCTCCTCTCTGCTGGGCTGGCTGCTCTCAGAGTCTCTGGTGTCTGGTCTCAGTCTATCTATGGTTGGAGTTTGAATCAGTAGAATGAGTTTCCGTTAAGAGCAGCCACTGCAATTCTCCCTTCTCCTTCCTGGAGCTGATAGCCCCTCCTCCCCCGGGACTGAGCCTGGCAGGGAGGGGCGCGGGTCCCCTGGCCGCAAAAACTTACAGATTTCGCTGATCTCAGCAGTTCCACGTTTTCATGAGTGTTGTATGAAGTATGCCCAAAGACAGATTGCTCTGTGGTGTCCAGTCCACGCAGTTCCTGGCTTTTTACCTACTTTCCTGGAGGAGTAACTAAAACATACAGCTCACCAGTCTGCCATCTTGCCCCGCCTCTGCAGTTGGTTTTGAAGGACCTATTTGATACAGACAGTTAAGTTGGAAGTTCTGGGCTCAGGAAGGAACCTTTCTTGTACAGATTAGATTTTATTTATGTAGTTTTAAAAATTAATACATCTCTATGCATCACACATATACTCCTATTACTTTTCCTCTAAGGCTTTTCCCCTTTGCACAGCACCATCTGAGTCTAGGTGTAGTAACTACATTTGCTTATGGGCTTAAGGGCTAAACTCAGGGACACGGACAGCCGTATATTCTGGTCTGTAACTTCGGCATTTCCTAAGTGGAAGGTGAAGGATGCCCCTTTTCCATCTTTTTCCTTAGTGTTTGCCCTTTAATTACAAGGTTACCTGCCTATGTCCTCCATTGATCCTAAAATCAAGGTGTGAGATCATTACTCATGTTGAGAATTCCTTTCTTTTTGCAGTAAGTTTGGACAAAAGGGGTGAGAAAATTTTTCTTTAAAAGCAGGATAAACAATAAAATCTATGATTTATATTCTGTTATTTTTTTAAAAAGTTGTTATAGACTTATTGCCAAGAACATGCATGTTAAGCATTTTAAGTGATATTTCAGTACTTTTGACTTCCTGTGTTACTCTCAGACTTACATCTTGTCTCCTTTACAGTAAGTATTTTTTATATTCCATTAGAGCAAACTTTATTTTTAGCCAAATGTATATTTGCATATAGATTTGTATGCGTGTAATATAAAACTCCTTAAATGTTGAAATGTAGAGACCCCGATGATTATTTTTAAAGTTACCACAGATACACAGTGAATCCTTGGCATAGAATCCCCCCATGCAGCATTCTTTCAAATCACCTTGTCCCATGTGGGAACAAACCTATTACCTTGAGATTTGGCTGCATTCATTTTGCAATTGAAAGGAAAAAATACTATATATGCCCCTGAATCATCCCAGATGTAAGCACCAGCTGCATTCTCTGCCTTGTTTATGAGCACATTTTACTTCAGGTAAACACTGTAATTTTGGCAGAAAATTCTGCTGATGGATAGGAATTCTACTATAATGTATTCATTATTATTTTTTTAAAGAACATTTACATTTGTACAGGAAAGAATGCCAAATTGGAGGAAAGTCAACTTGAATTTTTGTCCTAGCTCTGCCATCCTGATTCTAGGCAAGTTATTTCATCTCAGTTGTCACATCTGTAAATTGGGAGAATATAGTTTACTTTATGGGGCTGCCATGGAAATTGAAAGAAACAATTTATGTGATGTTTTGTAGGACCTATCCATTGCTTTTTGTCAGTTAGTTATTGTTTAACCCATTCTTTTCTGCAAGAGAAGAAATACAGAAAACATCTGTTTTATCTTTTAAGCATACCATCCGTGGAAAAAATGTAATAATAACCAAAAATACGGTTATGGGGTGGTTTGAGAGATTGATGCACATGTAAAGTATGGTCAGCTGTGTGTGTGTATGTGTGTTTTGTTCTACATGTGTAAACATTCTGTGTTAAATCCATTAGTTTTAGTTCCAGCTGGAAATACAGTCAGTATAACTGGTACCTCAAGCTTCCTCCCATGTGTGTTTCCGCTTTTAAGTCCAGTTCTGATCAACGTGAAAAATGTCAGTCAAATGTTTCAGAAATGGCTGACATGTAGACAAGTCATTGTTCTTGGTGGAAACTGATAAATAGTGGCCAGTTAATATCTTGTTTCAGCCCTGCTGACAGACACCATATGCACAGGAGAGAGCCAGCCAGCTGGAGGAAGCCCTGAGCTGACCAGAGAGTGAGTCATTTATTCTCTTTCTCACTTTGGGCAGTTGGAATGGGATCCACAGAACTAAACAGGAGAGAGGTTGTATCTGTCAAGACAGTGGGCTGGAGATAAAGGAGACACAGAGATTTTATTTTCCCCTTAGAAACTGAAAAATGTTAATAAACGAACCTCTGCCAGGTAAAATTGTTTGGCAAAATATCCATTCATAAAAGCAAGGTTCCATTTCATTTGCTCCAGTTACATTACACCAGGCAAAGCTCAGAGGCCAGATTCTTCCAGGACTTCCCTAAAGTGATGCATATCTCAAACCAGATCCTCTCAGGGTTACTGATTCTTATTTGTTCCTCATTTAGGGAGGGATTTTGGGGGTGTATTTCCTCATTCGTAAGTATGGGAAAGAATAAGAATGATTACACCAGAGATTAGACCAAATGGTAAATTCCAATTATGTGGTAACGGGGTCTAATCTACTTCTGAGTGACTGGAGGAGCTCCCTGTTGTTTGGTCTCTGTGATAGAGCCAGAGTGAATTCAATGGTGATCTTCTATCTAGTAAGGCCTCAGGCTAGTCTTTACCACCCCCTCAAGCAGCTGCTCCTCACTACACATCACACTATTTACATTTGCAAAGAGAAACCTGAGCATCCAGAATAGGCTTCATTGAAAACTCTAAGCCTACTCACTCATTGGGTATAGCAGCTGTACTATGCTTCTCCAAGTTCCTAATTAATAGCAGAGATGTCAAACTGCATGTAAATTTACTCGGTTTTTTTTTTTTCAGCTAATAGAGTATTTTGATATCTGTTCCTATAATTGTCTTTATTTACCACCTTTTGAAGAAGAGCAAAACGTGATCAATGTAAAAATTCAGAACATGCTAAAAAGCATAAAAAAATACAAATTGCCTGTGATCCTATGATTCATTCAATTAACCTATATTTACTGCACCTTCTATATGCCAGGGACTATAAGATATACATCCTGTTAACACTTGTGGAAGATTCAGAAACATTGGTAAATAAATAGTAACATTTATGCTTCTAGCATTTAATAATTTTTAAAAGAGGGCATATTTCATTTTATTTAACAAGCACAACTACAATGTAATTCAATGAAAAGAATGCTGAAATTAGTCAGAAGTCTTGGGTTGTAGATTAAACTCATAGATTGATCTAGGATAAACAATCTAAGGTTTTTTTGTTTTGTTTTGTTTTGACCCTTTAGTACTTTCAATATCTAGCATCCCATGAATCTTACCACCAACAACCAAATAGTGCAGCTCTGCATTAATGTCAATTTTTGAAGTAGTGTTCAATGTTATTTTCCCCTAAATCTATATTAAGTTTTTCTGTCATAAAAATTTGGTAAAAGACACAGGTTAGCCTTACCATAGATGTCATTTTTTCCTTAATGTATTTACCTATACAATTAAATTTTGTCATAAAACTGCTACTTAAAAACAAACAAACAGACTCAACTTAAACTACATAATAGAATAACATTACTGAAATATCTCAAAATTGTTTTCTTTTTGGTATATAACAATAAACTTCTAATCTCTCGGGAGTACAAATTTTAGCTTACCTGTGAACATGAAACATGCGTACATGATTAGTGACAAAAACAAACTAAAACCAAACCTATAAATAAAACCAAGGCCTCTGTGGAACTGCTTCACTTCCAAGGAGTGCTGCAAACTTTGCAGGGCCCTGGATGCCCCCATGGAAACGAGCACAGTTCATGAAAGGGCTGGAGCTGGAAATCACACCACTGGAAAGGGTCACGTCAGCCATTCGGGTAGGAAAGAACAGAGGGAAAAGAGACATGACAACACGAAATTATATGCTGGGCTACAGTGGGAAAAAAAAAGGAGAAAAAGGAAAGATTGGACACAACATTACCTGTTTGAGGGATCACCCTGTCTAGTGATACTTGTACAAGGTAGTTATTTTTATTTTTTAACCTTGGATCACCCTGTCTAGTGATATTTGTACAAGGTACTGTTTTTTTTAACCTTTTGTTTACCTGTCATCGTTGTTGTTATAAATACTCTTATCACCTTTAGACAGGATGCCCAATGGACACATTTGACCAACAAAGGCTAAATTTAATCTGCTATTCTGGCATGATTATTAATAACGTCTTGGTTTGGGTGATTAATATGTTCAGTAATAAAGGAGTTTGGGAGCTCATATTTATTTGGACATAAAGGCTTCAGACACATGTTTAAGGCTGTCTTTATGGAAGACCTCTTTCTACCAGAGCTCTAATTTAATTCATTTATTTATGACTGCTATATAAAGCTTTATACCACTTACCTGGAGCAGCCTACGTACCAGGTGCTGCGTAGCACTTTACACATAGTAACTCATTGGGTCTACTCACAACAGCGCCATGAGGCAGCTACTATTATCATCTCTATTTTACAGATGGGGAAACCCAGGCAAGTTGCCTAAAGACACATGGCAAAAAGGAGCATATCCGAGATATGAACTCAGGCAGTCTGGAACCAGAAGCCTCGCTTTAAGTACTATAGGCTTCTCAAATATTTTTTCAAATTAAACCTGTTACATCTCTTTGTTGATCACATTAATTGGAATGAATAATTGATATTTTTTTCCATAAAATTCCATGTACTCACTATCATAACCTCTTCTCTCACCAAGTATTTTATAAATATGGCTATAATGAAAAGAATCTACAATATTCACTCCCTTTGCCACACTGCCATTTCCATCACGAATTCATATTAGAGACATTGGCTGGAAATGAAATAGCCTAAATTAATTTCCTAATAAATAGAACAGAGGAAAGGAAAATAGCTAATCAACAAATGGATGCTCACAACTCCCAGATACACCTACCTCCAACCCACACCCACTGTCCTGGAAACCTTCAACCACAAGATAAAGAAAGACTCTAGAGGCCATCAGGAACAGAGTTCCATTTACCAAAGGACAGAAAGGAGAATCCAAACAACTTTCTTTGGGCTACTCTGCAAAAACCATATCATTTGGTCCTCAATTAAAATCGCATAGATTCTTTTCAAACATATGTTTAAACATGGGACTCAAGCTTCAACACGTTTTATCAAGCTCGATTTTCTGACTTCCCAACTAACATCAGATTCAAAGAGTATGGGAACTGTTACAGCAATAAGAGGTGAAAGTGGACTGCTGGAGAAAAGACAAACAAACAAACAAAAACACCCAGAACTAAAAAGTGGATGTAGAAGTGCCTGTGCATTGCCTTAAAGAAGAAAGCAAGTTCAAATTGACAATCCTGAATATCCACCATAGTGCTCTATTAGGCATTAAGTTATATTCAGTATCCTATGTGAAAAATGGCTACAGTATGCATGGTACTTCTCAGAAGAGTTACATTTATAATTGTTCTATACAATTTTAGTTACAGTTAAGAATCTTAGTTACCTTAAGTAACCTTCTGGAAGAACCCTTGCCTAGCGATATTTGTGAGATTTAGTTACTTTTTGTTAATTATATGTAATAAAGTTATCTATCCTGATTCTGGATAAAATATTATTTACTCTAAATGTACATATAGTTACTTTTTGTTAATTATATGTAACATCTAAAGTTACCAATCCTGATTCTGGATAAAATATTATTTACTCTAAATGTACATACACTTACTTTTTGTTAATTATATGCAATATCTAAAGTTATCTATCCTGATTCTGGATAAAATATTATTTACTCTAAATGTATTTAAGGGAATCTGACAAGTGAAATGGGTAAGGCATGAAAAAGGGAAATCTTTTTTTCTATGATTGCCTGGTAGTGATAAAACTCCAAATGAAAAAATTAAATTTCAATTATATGAATGCCTTATTTACAAAAAAATAAACCAATTGCATACTTGAAACACATGGGTCGTTTAATGAACATTTGACATATACCCTTATGTGTGAAATTGCATAGATGCAGTCTAAATGACTGCTAGTAATTCCTTAGGTATTCTCTTCCAGCAGGGTAACAATGGTTTTCCCTTATATAAAATAAGATTTCCCTTATGTGAAATAAGAGTAGTATTCAATGTATCATTTGCCTGTCAAGAATGTTAGGAAACTCAATTAGGACCTTGGGGAAGAGAAACACATAAAAACAGGGCATTTTTTGTTATAATTCCATGAAAAGGAATCATGCCACCAAGAGCTGGAAGGATTTCTGCTTTTTAAGGATAAAGTCTGCTCTAAAAGAATCTGCCAGGACTTTTCCATTTTTATTTCCATTTTCTATTTTCTACATCTAAGCTTAGTAATCCTCAGTATAGTCTGGCAAAGCCTAAACTTTCTCCCTCAGTTTTAACATCTCCTTATTAACCCAAAATGAAATTCTATGAAGCGCTGTGCAGAAGAATTACAGGACCAAATGGAAAGGTTACATTAGCTATCTCCCGCCTCAAGCGTCTGCTTAATGTTCCGATGACAAGATAGGGACAGACACAGAACACCCAAGGGACAGGAATGGAAAACAAGATGCTGAATAGATGCATGTGTCTCTTAATGGAATATCTACGGAGATAGGAACCAGAGGTTATTTCTCTAAGCCTCTGAGTTCCTAAAAATAACCTCAGGCTATCTCTTTGACCAAATGCTTTTCCCAGACCTGATGTCAGACACTATATTTAGGACACTCTCTAGTGGAGGAAGATTTCATCCCTTCATTCAAAATTTCCCTTACCCATGCATCTGTTGCTTGTAATAGAAATGAACAAAGACCAGAAAACCAGCAAAAGTCTTGAAACTGTAGAAGGTGATGGACAGAACTAGGTAGAAGTAAGTAGTTATTAGTGTCACTCTTTCATTAAGAAGCTGGCTTGGTTTTCAGTATATATACTGTGTGTGTGTGTGTGTGTGTGTGTGTGTGTGTGTGTGTGTGTGTGTGTGTACACTCTTCTTTGCCATTAAGCCAGCAGGTCCTTAAGAAATTGAAATTTGGACTCACAACAATTATAATTATATTTGAAATTTAAACAAAATGCAGAGAGCTGTTAAAATAAATCACTATATACACAGTTATATTATTGGTCCTCTTACTTAGATATGCAGCAAGTTTAAATCCAGAAGAGAAATTTAAGAAAAAAAAAATAGCTGTTAGGTATTTCTGATCATTATTACTAAATGATTTGTACCTATGGATTTATGCCAATCCTTTGTAAAAACAATTAAAAGAACTTCAAGAAAGCTACTTTGCAATTCAGAGAGGAAAGATGTACAATAGAACACTGGAAACATTTTGTTTCTTTGTTTGTTTAATGAGAGCTTAAGAATCACAGGGTGATAAAGATGTTCTAGAGGTCTGGGGTGAGTGGTGGGGAATTGGTTTGGCATCACCCTAGATTACTGCCAGACCATTTTAAAACTTCATCTTCCCAGATGAAACTAAAGATATAGATCTACAAAGGGACACACAGAGTAAGGGCCTCTCTCCCCATCCCCAATCACAAAGGATTTTAGAAGCTTAAGTCATGTGCTGATGTTCTTTTGTATTCTGGCATTTCTGTAATGAAAGCTGTTTACTGATGGTAGAATTTGAAAGAATTCCTTCATGCTAAAGATATCTCACTGGAGTTTACTTAATAGGAAAAGCCATATTCTGTTTACTGTTGACCTAAATGCCACATGTGGCACATCTTTTTCAAGAGAAAAGAAGGTGTAAGAACCTAGAAAGGAAAGAACCCTGACTTTCTCCCTATTCTTTTCATTTATCCTTAAAGTACCCTAGCCTAAGCAGGCAATATCCTTATAGAACTTCTGTCAACTCACCACTTTGGACAACCCTGAAATTTTAAAAATGACTCTCACTTATTAAAGACTCACATTATATGAGTAATCTTTTTGAATTACCAAAACCACCTCAGATAACAGAGGGGTTGCACAGCTTAGCTGGCTTTCCATAAGTTGCAGAGCTGAGATTCAAACCTAAGTTTCTCAATCTCCAAAGCCCTGTTCTCAACCACAGCATCATGTGCTTTCCTCACCTTCTGTGATGGTTTGAAGCTGTATGTACCCCAGGAAAGATCATGTTCTTTTAATCCATTCTTGAGACTTTAGAACTATTGTAGGTGGGACCTTTCGATTAGGTTATTTCAATTGAGATGATCCACTTATTGGAGTCCATTTATAAGAGGATAAAAGACAGAATAAACCCCCAAGAGAAGCTAAGAGAGAAGCAGCCAGAAGCTGGAAGCAACAAAACCTGGGAAAGAAGGACCAGCAGACACTGGCCATGTGCCTTCATGTGACAGAGGAGTCCCAGATCACCAGCAGCCTTTCTTCGGGGAGAACATATGGTCCTGTTGATGTCTTAATTTGAACATTTTCAAGGCCTTAGAACTGTAAATTTGTAAGCTAATAAATCCCCATTGTTAAAAAGCCAGTCCATTCCTGGGAGAAGTTGATTGACTTATAGAGCAGGGTTATAACGGTAATTTTATTTTTGAGAAAATTGATACTCAGAAAATGTAAGTAACTTTCTCAATCTAGGAATTGTTAAAAGTAGTTTCTAAATACTACACGTGGTGGAGTTTGTGTTTATCTGGCTTAAAATTATAGCTTCATACCAAGGTTAGTGCTGGCATATAGTATGTTTTTAAAACATATTTACTACCTAAATAAATAATACATTTCCACCATGGCTTGGTGTTTCTCAGAGATCCCCAAGTATACACCCTTCTGTTTGACATCTGAAGTATGGACACTATTTGATTAGACTTGCAGGGCTGTCCTTTAAACTATTCCCCAGCCAGAACCCCACAGAGCTCTCTAACACTGATGAACTGCTCTAGTTTTAATTCCATTCCTATATCCTTCCTGAAGAAAGATGTGTGGATACACCACACCGACAGGATTTAGGAGGTCCTATAAGACCCTCAACCAGGATGCAGGTCCTCTTGGCCACTGCAGGGAGATCTGCGAACACCATGCCCAAATGAAGGACAGCCTGGGTGGCTTCAGAGAGCCCTTCAGTCTGCCAATACCCCCAAGCCTTAGGTGGGATCTTTTGACTAGGTTATTTCAAGTGAAATTCCCCCATGCCCTATGCCAACCTCAGGGCCATGAAGCATCCTTACTCTAGCATTCAGTCTCACAAAGATGGCCTTCTTTACTGTCATGGTTTAGGCTGCCCTAATGGCTCCACTGGAGAACCTTGTTCTCCAGGGAAATTACCCAGTCTTAGGCGGCATCCCAACCAAAGAGTCTTGCTTACTGATACCCAGTTCATCAACCCATGCTAGGAAAGTTCAATTTAATGCACTGTGTGTCAAGATATAAGCTTTTCTGCATTCTACCTCTAGTCAGAAGACCAAAAATTAAAGCATACACCTGGATCTTAGGCAGTTGTGTTACTATACTTCACCTTAGCTGCAATACCGACTTCCCCGACACAATACTCAATGATATCCAATATATGCCATTAAATATATGCTCTATTCCAACTTGGATTTTGTCCTCTCCCTCTCTCAGAGTATCCAAATATGTTAATTACCCAAAATGCTCTTTGTCTTGCTGCAGAAGAGTTTGTTTCAAACTCTACAGGCTCACTTCAAACTCTAGAATGCTTCCAGAAAGCATGGCCCCATTTATGGGGAGAAAAGTCCTAAGGAACCAGTCCACCCCTTCATCAAGGAGAAAACATCTTTTTAATGCAAACATTCCAGAAAGGTGTAAATACTGGGAACCAGAAGAAGGGGTGCCATTCATTAAAAGGATGATAAAGAGCCCAGAAAGGCAGGCTGAGGAGCCGTAAAGATATTTTGCTTATTTCAATCTTTCAGTAAGGTCCTCTATCTTCATAGGCTTTTAGTTTTAGGGCCTGATAAGTATTTTGCTTATACTTACACAGAAAAAGTGAAAAGTTCAAAAGGACCAAGCTGATACTTAACCCCATGACCTAGAACACAGGGCATATTTATCAGACCAGACTCTTGAAGTTGGAAGTTCAAGAAACACACAGGGTGGGGGTGGGGGTGGGGGATAAAAATCTCCAACCATGAAACATTTCACCCAGTCTTCTTGATGTATCTTGTTTTGAAAAATTCACATCCAGTGGCCCATATTAATGAGGTGGCAATTAAATCACAAGCCTAGTCAGAAGCTGAAGGATGACTTTAGGACAAATGTTTACCTTCCCAGACCATTTCCAAACCTTTGGACCTTTGTGAAGTCCAAACATGCAGGACTCCATTTAAAGAACGAAAGCTTTTCCTCAGTGTAGGGCCTGACACAGAATACACAAATGGAAGAGGAAATCAAGAACTGATCAAGTACACTGCCATTACATAGTCGCAGCTTCAGAACTCCAGATTATCTTAATCTTTGCATATAAACACCCTCTCTCTACGAAGAGACCTACCACACAAGTTATAAGTGCTCTTCATATTGTATTAGTAAAAGAAATTGATCATATTTGATCATGGTCAAATTAACATGCAGCTATTCTGATTTTGCTATCCTTATTCAAAAGAAGTTGACATTTTTGGAAGTGAGTGCCCAGAAAACATATTAGATGCCATTTGTATATCTCCAGTTTTAGAGTAGGAGATAGCAGACGATTCTGGAGCCATTCCATTTGTACTTCATGGTGGTTTGCAGGTTGTCTATTCATGTATGCTAAAAAATATCTTCATTCCCAAAATCATCTCATAATATCTTTACTATCTCCCAAAAAAGGAAAGCCTAGCTTTCAACTTTTGGGGGATTTCTTTTTTATTTTTTCAAAGCAAGCCTTCCTTTTCATTTCAATTTGCATTAAATGTTAGGGGAGAGAACACTAGTATTTCTCCAGGCTCTCACAAACTTGCTTTATTTGCCAGTTAGGGAAATTTAGAAGAGAAACAGAATGTTTTCAGTGCCAGACGGCTACAATGAAATGATTCCCAGGATTTGCAAAAATAAAGGATATGATTAAACATATGTGGGGTTAGACCAATAAACTATACATCTTTGACTTTAGTATTTGGATATACCCCAAACACCAATAATGATTATCTGGAAGTGATCTCAGGGATACAGGGATGAAATCTGATGGTGATTGGATGAATCAACACTATGGTAGACAAAAGCCTAATCAATTGTATCATGCCCTTTTTGGAGAGAAAACAGCTGGTCAACAAAAACATAGAAAAAGGAAAGGTGAAAACAAACACTGTTTTACCTTCTTTGGTCACAGGCATAAAACAATGTAGTTCATGGTGGGTTTTTTTGGTTTGTTTTTTGTTTTGGCAAAGCCAGTCTGGTAGAAGGGAGAATGCTTGAAACCATCCTAACTTTAAGATCAACTCCTTCCCGTTGTTTTGAATCCCCATCTTCCAGCAACTTTTAGAAAATTTGTCTTCCCAAGTCACTAATCTATCTACATGGAAAGAATGAATTTGTCAGGCCAACTCAAGTAATATTCTCATCCATGCGACATATGCGTTTCTCATTATAAACTGTAATTTGACATTGTGATTACAACTTGGATTCCCATACAGCTTGTCTGTGGGGAGAAGATTCTGTGAACTGTTGTTGACTTGAGCACTACAGCCTATTTAACAGTTCTATTTCTCATTGTAAATAAAAACTTGGCATTCTCTTTTGTATTTCCTATAATGCATGAACCGTGTTAATGCGAATCTGAATTTGATGCATAGATACACTCTTACCTAGTGTGCTAACAAACTCACAGTTCTCAGCATGCCATGCTGAAATGCACAACTCTTTATCAGGCCAATTCACCAAGGAAAATATCACCACTGAGGGCCTCTCTGGGCAGCCAGCCCCCATGCACATTCTTCAGTCTATGAGAATATTCTTGAGTTAAAAGATATAAGGAAGAATATTATTTTAAAACAGCAAGTGCATGCACGGTTATGCAAAGCAAGAAAACATGTCAAAATATATAATCTGCCTTTCCATGGGCTTTGTGATAAGGGAGGAAGAAGGAAGGATACAAATATGGACTTGGATTATACAGTTTGCCAATTTTGGCCATGATTCTTCTGTATTTGTCTTCTGAGAAATCTTTTGTCTTACTGTAATCTCTAAAACAGCAGCCAGATTTTCAATGGAATTACTTGTCAAGGAATAGAGTGGGAACAGAGCTTAGTCAAGTTCCTTAGCACAAGATAGATCTAGATAATGATTCCTTAGAGAAAGGACTTAATTCTGAACAGATCTGACAAAAGTGTCAAACAGAAAATTTTTGCAATTAACACATTAAATAGATATTAGCCTATATTGTATAGGGACAAGGATTTTTCTCCTCAAAGTTCAAATGTTACACAAAGAAATACCTCAAAAATATCACAGATTATGTCTTTATTCAAAACTTTTTGAGGGAGAATAACAACATTCCAGCCAGCTAGTGCAAAAGATGGTATTTTAAAAATAAATCTGCTTTGCAAGGGTAATGTTTGTTTTGGGGGCAGCAAACACTTGAGTTCAGATCTACCTCAGACTGGGATTATATTAAAGAATTAGAGATGCCTCAGGATAGGCAAGGCCAATTCCTTGATATGTCTGAGTACCTCTAATTACTCTGCCTGAATTACCCAGCTCATTGCTGAAGTGTAGATTGACCTAACAGAGAGCAACAGCCATAACCCCATATCCAGCAGATACATCAGATGGTAGAATGGAGCTTCCAAAACTTCACCAAATTTTCTTTAGTTTTGTGCACAACTTCCAAATACCATCATCTAAATACTTTTAAAAATAATGTACTATTAATATACATATCCTCATAGCCACGGAGCTGAAAGTTCTATTAGTAACTACAGGCCATATCAACCTCCTCCTTGACTCAGTTTTTTTTTTTTTTTTTTTTTTATCATCATTTTATTGAGATATATTCACATACCACGCAGTCATACAAAACAAATCGTACTTTCGATTGTTTACAGTACCATTACATAGTTGTACATTCATCACCTAAATCAATCCCTGACACCTTCATTAGCACACACACAAAAATAACAAGAATAATAATTAGTTGACTCAGTTTTATTGCCTTTATTGTCACATGCCATTGACCCTTTATTCAAGAAGCATTCACTCATTCAAAGTGCTAGCTAAGCATTTTGACCCAAACCCTTGGGGATTCAAAGACAAACACTAACCACTGCCCTGGAAGAACTCATAATAATGTTATGTGCTCTCATTGTCACCACTGCACAGTATGGTATTTTATTGGATAGCTGGACATAGAGTAATGTTATTAGATTTTCCTCATGTGTATGTCTAATTTCCTGGTTCTATTGGAAAGTCCTGTATACAACACAGTTCTAAGCATGTGTGGGTTCCTCTAACAGATCTTTGTATTTGATTAAGGGATAAAACCCCATCTTCAAATTTAACTGGAGTAGGTACAGTAGCTGTGGTCAACACAATACTTTCATTTTCTATATTAGTGTTTTTTAATTCACTAATTTTTAAAATAATGAATATATACTACTTAAATGAGATAAAATGAAAGTTAATGAGAGAACTGGTGAAAGCTTCAAATATGTCTGCGCTGCCCCATGAACAATTTTAATAGTAATTATCACAGCATCTAATGTATTTTTAGCTCAATGTGGGAAAAAAATCCTGAGCAGCCAGAGCAGAGAACCATTGCTCACCATGATTCCCCATAATTCATGTATCCCACCTACCAGAAACTGTTATAGCAACATAAATGCAGTAAAATCCCTTTGCAATTCACCTTTAATCCTTGACCCTTGCTATTTCTGTCACCTTTAATACATGTGCTCTCTCCATGGTGTCAGCTGACATGTTTGATAACTAAACACATCATGTCAGGGGCCACCCAGTAGCTTTCATGATGAAAAGAATCTTGATCCTAAAAACATGACCCCCTCATCCAGGTTGTTCAGTTCAATTCTAGTGCTGCAATTACCACACAAAGCCAAGTAGTGGAAGGATCAAGAATGCACAGCTCAATCCAGAGTTCTGGGACTCTACTTACTAGTCTCAGCCTCAAACAATAGTTATGAGTGAAAGCATAATTTTATTCATTTATTCATGCATTCGTTCAACACGTTTGTGAAGCAAATATATTCTAGACACTGTGGTAAGCTTGCCTTGAGGATTCACGGTGAGCCCTCACACACTTTTTTGATCAAATACGCTTACTCTGTCACCAAAAAGCTTAATTTCTGTAGTCAATCCAGTGAGCTAGGTAATCCATATCAGATAGCCATGAAGCAGTCTCTAAAGTGGATCCATATTTATCAGTTCCTATACGCCTGTCCTTCACTCTTATTGCCATGTATCTTTAACCAAAGAATGGCTTGCTTTTATCAAGGAAGCTTCTTCTACAGTTTTGACTGCCTGGGTTTTCTGTGACATGTCACAGTGCAGATACCCATGTCAGCCAAATCTAATGCAGGGACAGTAACCTGACCTTCACACTGAATATGAGCATATATGGAAGCCCTTCTCAGTCTCTGGGTTTCTGTAACTAGAATGCCATCCATAGGTTACTACAATCAAATTTATGGCAAAATGATTGTGACTTAGGATTTTTCATTTTTGTGCTAGTTTATGAGAGATAACTCTTGGCTCTGCAAAAGCAAGGCAAATATATTTTTATTTTTTCCATGCATCTAAATGAGACAGAGAACTTGGTTTGATTCTGTTTAGCCACTCAAAATTAGATTTCTGAACCAGGCAACTTGTTAAAATATAGACTTTTATATCTGTATCCAAAGTGAATAACTGCTGACCTGTTTTTATAGATTTGAAGGTGGAAAGAAACTGAATTAGTTATATAGCACAAAGTTAACCAAAAAAAACAAAAAAACAAAAAAACAAAACCCAACAATATGCCTATTACAGAAACGGAAGCTGAAAAATTCTATTTCCTCTTTGGGATTCTTTCTTGTGCTCCAGACTTTTTTGTATCCTGGTACCTACTGTGCATCTCTACTTGTATCTCCCACAAACACCAAAACTCAACTCAAAGTGCTTGCCTCCCTTTGAAAAGAACTACTCTTCCTCCTGTGTTTTGTGTTGCCTCAACCCATCAAAATGCCACTCCAGAAACCAGAGTCCCATGCTGGCTCCTCCAAGTGCAGTCAAGTCTACACTTTCAATGCCTCTCCAGGCTGGCCACTTCTCCACCTTCCCACTGCAAATCTGAACATGCGCTGCTTTGATTTAAAATCCTATGCTGTAAGGATCAAGTCTGAACTCCTTAGTATGGCATAAAACAGCTCACATGCCCTGGTCTTTGTTTCTCAACACCCTGTCCTCTTCCATCCCCCAAAAAATCTCCCATCATTCCCCTCTCACACCTTATGGTCCAGGCACAGGAGATTGCTTTTGCAATTCTCCATCACCCCCTTTTTCTTTCTCCCTGGGGGCTTTCACACGTGTGTTCCATTGGCCCTTCAGCTAGCTGAGTTCCTTGGCGAGCAGTGATTCTACTCAGGGATAATTCTTTGGGGAAACTTTTCCTGAATCCCACTTCCCCACCACTGCTAAACTGTTTTGAGTTAGATACCGCTCCTCTGAGCCCCCACAGCATCCTATCTTTATCATCGTCACAGCTTGCACCACTCTACTTGTTTTACATACTGTAACTTGTTTACATATCTGCTTCCTAACAGACCACGGATGCTTCCAGAGTCCCTGCATTCCTTCTGCATACACTGGACCAAGCAGAGTGCCTTACATTGTTGGTATTTAATACATGGTTTTCAAGGTATGAACAAATGAGGTGTCCTTTTATATCTCTTCTAGAAAACGCTCACTCTTTACAATGGAGAACATGAAGTTATTCCATATTAGCCTCTTCTATCAGAACCATGACCTCTCATAGCTTCCTTTCCTCAGACAAAAGCACTAGACCATAACACCCCCTAAAGGCAAAGAATTGCACGGATTCAGTCACTTGCTTCCCTCCACTCTCCACCCTCTTCCCTCTAACCCTTTAGCTTTCTAGCTTTCTAATCTGTAAGCCTTTTCTATGCCTTATAAATTGCCTATCTCTGTGCTATAAAGCATACTTACTCATAGATTCTACTTTCCCACACTTGCAGCTTAACTCATTGCCCACGGTGGCCATCTTGGCCTCTCTCTGGGCTGTGAACTTTCAATGTCAGTGCTCACCGCTTCATTCCCCCATGTCAGATTTCCCCGAGGACATCTTATCTGTTCAAACAAGGCCTCATCAAAGCTAATACCAACGATTAGCTTTTGGGTATGGTAAACGTGGAAGAGGTGATGTGGTCTACGTGGTTTTCTCCTCAGGAGGGAGAATCCTGTGTGTGGTAGGGTGAGTGTGGAGGGAGCATTTAGAAGAAGCCGTGCAGGATGGGAGAGGAGTTGAGGGAAGATGGTTGCACACATTTTCCATACACTTATGAAAGAAAGAAATTTTCCAGCCAATTTAGATCTCACTTTCTGGTAGTAAGCCCTATTTTACCAGCTAGCATTTTTCTTTCTCTTTGTTCTTTCCTTCCTTCCTTCCTTCCTTCCTTCCTTCCTTCCAATATTACTTGTTGATTTTCTATAGCAAAAAGAAATTCCTAGAATTCTGGAAGTTACAGAATACTACTTGGCAGCAGATCTCCCAAGGAGCAATCAGTTCGTAACTCAGTGAAGGTGTGATACCCAGAGCCAGTTACAGTGTTGTCATCCAGCCCTTTCCTAGCCCTTTTCATTGGCAGGAAAGAAGAGAAACCATGTTTTGTTTTGTTTGTTTGTTTATTTGTTTTGTATCCTTGGTGAAAACAGATACTGATTGAACTAATTCCTTTTACTTTTCCCTTTAATATTTATTTTTCTGCCACCATTATTAAGCACTCTACTACATGGCGGGCTGTATCCTACACATTTTTATATAAATTGCCTCATTTAATTTTTACAACTATATGGTGACACATATGTTATCTGGTTTTCAAGGAAAGGAGGGCTTTGTAGTAGATATTCCTTTTAAAAAAATACAATCTGTTTCATCCTTTCCCTCCTGCAATTTTTGTGTGGAGAAATAGTCTGGAGTGGATGAAACAGAACCACTTCATTCATTATCATGCAGTTAATGGCAGGGACACTTGGGATCCAAAACCAGTTCTACCTGACATCAGTGGTTATGCTCCTAAACACTGGAGACCCCAGGGAAAGTCTCAGAACTGATTATGAGAGATGGAGGCTGATTTGAGGGCCAGTCATGACACTTCACATCAGAAATTCTCCATCCCAGTCCAGGACCTAGATTATAAATCATAATTTTCCCTTTCATTAGTACTGACTTAAATAATACATAGTCAGTCATAATTCAGAATCTTGCTCTTGGGTTTGTCAGAATTCTATAGTCTTGCCAGAATTCTATAGATGCCCAATTTCCATTTACAGAAAATAATGTTGAATTTTCTCCTGTCTAAAATACAGCAAATGCAAATATTTGTTAACATTTCATGTTGTCAAAATTCAGCTTTAAGATTTTTTTTCTAGTAGGAAAGAAAAGAAGATAATTTTTCTCAAGATGCTGTTTAAATGAAAACCAATTAAATCTATGACATCCTATCAGAAATTAGCCAGGACGCTAATGGAGTTAAAAAAAAAAAAAAAAAAAGAAATGCAGGTATTCTGGATTTCACCATCTGCTTTCACCAGGGCTTTTGTTTCCCACTGAGAAGACAAGGAGCATAGCTGCAGAGGACAGGAGTCTGATCCTAGCTGAATGGGATATACTTAATACACATCACAAATTTTTCCTAGGTTTAGAATGCTAATGCATAGGGAAGGATTAAATACATACCACGTGAGACACCAAGCTCTGCAGAGCCTCACGAATAATCCATTTCTCAGGGTTTCCTTAACTTTGGAGAGGCTCTTACAGCATCAAAGCTCAGCAAATATTTTGCAAATGAATTTGGCCCTAAGTGATCAACTTAGATCATTAGTGCAGAAGAATCTGCTTCTCATCTCAAGAGAAGAAGCTTTTCAGACTTCAAGTAACTTAAATATTATGCTGAGAAAGAGCAGCCAGATCCTGAAGAAAGCGTGCCAGAATCCACGCTAGAGCCACAGAATCTCCTTCAAGCATTTCATTAGGCTTCGCTAAAAACACTTCGGACAGTTAAGAATCTATTCTGCTCATTAGGAGTACTGGAGAATGACTCCACGACAGAGCTTGGTCATGCTTTCCAACAAGAGGAGTAAGTTTTCTTGGTAGGAAATTATTTAGTAATCCCTTATGGTATCATTATTTCCCCTTCCTGTGTTCTTTGTGAAGATAGAAGACAACTACTCACCCTTCTTTGTAAAACAATTCACCATTTATTTGAATGGTTTACAATTTAATCTCCCTTCAATCACGGTAAACACTCCCAGCTGCTTTTGTCTTTTCCTAGGGTATTTGAATCGTGGATATTGTTCAGAATGCTAGTAGGATGAAATTCATCCTTGCCTACAGAAGTCTTAAAACATCACAGATGAAAACATTGACCAATTTTCAAGTCTCTGAAAACCGAATATGCCTTTGGTGAATAAAGGCAAGTGGTTAACCAACCATCTCTGCCAGGTGACTAACTCCAGATATGCTTGTGGTCTCAAATAATCAGCCCTGATGTGATGTGTATATTGTGCTTTGGATCATTAGGGAAGAGAGAGACAGACAGACAGACAGACAGACAGATAGAGAGAGAGAAACAACAAAAAGCCAAAGTTAAGGAGACACCAAAGAATACAGATACACTGTAAACTGTGCCAGAACAAAGCAATAATGGGTACAGTAGGGAAGACAAGTTGTGGCCAGAGAATGAAAGCCATTTATTGCCTGCTATGGAGTTTGGAAAACCATCAAAAGGTAAAAGACAGTCATTGAGGAAATCTTTTTCTGATTTTATTTTTTAAATTAACTTGTAGCCAGATTTTATAAATTTTAACACACATGTAGATTTGTGTAACCACCACCAGAAGAACAGTTCCATCACCCCAAAAAATTCCCTCATACTATCCCTTTGGAGACATATCCTATTCTCACCCCTAACCCTTGATACTCACTGATTTGTTCTCCATCACCATAGTTTTGTCTTTTAGAAAATGTTATATTATGCAGTATGTAATTTTTAAAGGCTGTCTTCATTAAGTATAATACCTCATACAAGTTGTTGCATGTATCATCAATTCATTCCTTTTTATTGATAAGTATGTCCACTGTAAGAAGGTACCAGAGTTTGTTTATCCATTCATTTGTTGAAAGATTTGGGTTGTTGCAAGTTTTTGGCAATTATGAATAAATCTGCTATAAATATTCATGTATAGGATGTTACATGAATATATTTTTATTTTGCTAGAGTAAATACCTAGGAGTGGGACTACTGGGACATATGGGAGGTGTATGTTTACCTTTATAAGAAATTACCAAACTGCTTTCCAAGTGTCTATATTATTTTTATTCCCATCAGCAATGTATGAGAGTTCTAGCTGTTCTACATCCTTACCAGCATTTGACAGGGTTTTAGTTTTTTTGTTTTTGTTTTATTTTTACCATTAGAGAGATACTTCATTGTTGTTTTAATTGTCATTTCCCTAACGGCTTTTATTTTTCTTGCCTTATTGCATTGACAAGGATTCCCAGTAGATACTGAATGAGTGGGATTGGACATCTTTAACTTACTCCCTCCAGTACAGGGAAAACCTTCAATATTAAGTATGATGTTAGCCCAGTATCAGTTTGAGGAAGTTTCCTTCTATTCCAAGTATACTGAGGAGTTGTTAATTATGAATGGATGTTGAATTTTGGCAAATGATTTTTCTGCAGCCATTGAAATGTTCAACTGTTTTTTCTTCTTTAGACTATATATTACCAGGGGAGTATGTTGATTGATTTATGGACATTGAACCAACCTTCCATTCTCAGGATAAGTCCCACCTGGTCATGGTGTATCCTTATTTTCTATATTGCTGGATTGGTAACCTTATATTTTGCTGAGTATTTTTGCATTTATGTTCATTGATATTAGTCTTTAGTTACCTTTTATTGTACTGTTTTATCTGATTTTGGTGTCAGAGTAATACTGGGTTTATAAAATGAGTTGGAAAATGTTACTTTCTTTTCCGTTTTATAGACAAGATTATGTAGAATTGATGTTAGTTCTTATTTAGATATTTGGACAAACTTTCCAGTAAAACCATAAGGGCCTGTAGAGTTCTTTTTCAAAATGTTTTAAAACTATGAATTTAATTCCTTTAATGGAAAATAGTGTTATTTTAAGGCTATCTATTAAATTTTGAATGAGTTTTGGTAGTGTAAAGTTTTTAAAAAATTGGACCGTGTCATCCAAGTTGTTGATTTTATGCTCATAGAATTGTTCATAGTATTTCCTTATTATCTTTAAATGTCTATAGGGTCTATAGTGATAGCCTCTCTTCCACTCTTAATACTGTAATTTGTGTCTTCTATCTTTTTTCCTTTCGAGGTTTATTGATTTTATTCATCTTTTCTAATAACTAGCTGTTGGTTTCACTGATTTTCTCTACTATATTCAATTCTATTGATTTCTGCTCTTTTCTTTAGTATTTCTTTGTCTCTGCTTGCTTTCTGGGATTTTTCCCTCTTTTTCTAATTTCTTAAGGTGGATGCTTGGAATCTTTATTTGAGACTTCTCTTGTTATATAAGCATTTAACTTTAGCAGCCTCCCACGAATTTGATATGTTCTGTTTTCATTTTTGTCCAGTTCAAATTAGTGTATTATTTCCCTAGAGACTTCCTCTTTGATCCATGTTTTAATTTCCAAGTGTTTGGATTTTTTATACCCCTCTGGTATCTTTCTATCACTGATTTTCAGTTTAATCACTTTCTGTGATTTCAATTCTATTAAACATGTTCAAATTTGTTTTATGACCCAGAATAAGGTCTATCTTTGTGAATGTTTCATATGAACTTGAAACAAATATGCATTCTGTTGTTTTGGGGTACAATGTTAAGTGTTGATTAGATCCAATTGGTTGAAGATGTGTTAAGTTCTTCTATATCATAGCTGATTTTCTGTTTACTAGTTCTATTGATTTTTTGAGTATTGATGAAGCCTTTAACTATAATCACGGGTATGTCTGCCCCTTCTTTCAATTCTGTTAGTTTTTCCTCATATATCTTGAAGTTCTATTGTTTGGTGCAGTTACATTTAAGATTGTTATGTCTTCTTGGTAAATTGTTCCTTTTACCATTATTTAATTACTTCTGTATCCCTTGTAATTTTCTCTGCTCTGAAATCTACTTTATCTCATATTAATATAGAAATCCAAGCTGTCTTTTGCTTAATTCTTGAATGGTCTATCTTTTTCTCATCCTTTTACTTCTCATAAATATAAATATCTTTATTTTCAAAGTGAGTCTCTTTTAAACAGCATATCATTGTGTCATATTTTTTAATCCATTCTGACAATTGATTCCCCTTAATTGATGTTTTTAGACCAACAATATAATTATTGAACTGTCTGGATTTAAGGCTACCATTTTATTATTTGTTTTCTGTTTGCTCTCCCTGATTTTTATTCATCTGCTTTACCCTTTCCTGTTTATTTTTGTTATTGGAACTTTTTAAAGTATTCCATTTAAATTTATTTATTGTAACTCTTTGCATGTATGTATGTTTTAGTGGTTGTTCCAAAGATTACAATTATAAGTAACTTTTCACATTCTAACTAGAATCAATATTTTACCCCTTCAAGTGGAATGTAGAGACTCTAACATCATGTGATTCCTTTACCTTTCACCTTTTAAGTTGTAGTAGATCTATGGATTACATCTACATATATGGAAAACTGCATCCATATCTTACTCTTTGCTTTCAACCAACGTATGTGTTTTAAAGAATGCAAGAGAAGAAAAATACTATATTTATCCAAGTAGTTATATTTCTTTTGTTTTTCTAAGTTTTCTTCTAGAAGACGGAATCTGTCCTTACAAAATTCCTTCCTAAGTCTGAGGAACATCCTTTAGCAATTTTTTTAAAGTAGGTCTCAGCTTTTCTTCATCGAAGAATGCCTTCATTTCATCTTCTTATCTGAAGGTGAAGTAAGGTGAAGAGTGCTACACTCTCTACTCTTCTGGGATTCCAAGGACATGAATGGTAGACATTTTTCATTGCCTCACAGCTCCCTGAGGCTGTTAATTTTTAAAATTACTTTTCTCTGTGTTGCTTATATCAGATAATTTCTATTATTAGATCTTCAAGGTCATTGATCCTTTCCTCTGTCATGTTTGAAAGCCATTGAACCCCTTCAGTGAATTTTGTATTTTGGTTACTGTATTTTTTTAGTTTTTAAAGTTACAATTAAATTTCCTCCCATTTTTCATTTCTTTACTGAGACTTTCTTTCTTGCCATTCATATCAAAAGTGATCATGGTTACTAGTTGGAACATTTTCTAGTAGTTGCTTTAAAGTCAGCCTGATAATTCCAACATCTGTGTTATCTCAGAGTTAGTGTATGTTGTCTTTTTCATGCAAATTGAAATTTTTCTGGTTCATATGCTGAGTAATTTTGGATTTGTATCCTAGACACTTTGAATAGTATGTTATGAGACTCTGAGTCTTGTTTAAATTCTATGGAGAATGTTGATTTTATTATTATTACTATTAAGTGGCACTTGATACAGGAAGGTTAGGTCCACAAGTTCTGACAAGCCTTCTGTGAGTTTTGGTTTTAATGTCAGTTCCATGTTCAAAGGCTTTTTGTGCCCAGTATGTTGTGCCACCCAGTGGCCAGTCTGGGACCTGGATGGTGGTATATCTAGTTAGTTCATTTCTGAGAGGCTTTGTGATGTTCTCTAGAACTATATGTACACATATGCAATTCAGGGGTAAGACTAGCCTTCCTTAAGAAAAAAACAAAACAAAACAAAAAAAAACCCTATGATGTGGCTTTCCTGGGGTCCTCCTTCTCTGCAGTCTCCCTGGTACTTTCCGGTTCCCTGAGGCTTCTCTTTTTGGTTCTGCAGTCAGAAAGCTATAGCTTTATTCATCCAACTCAGATGCATACTCTTATGGCTATGTCCCTGCTGGGAGCCAAGCAGCAGGAGGAGAGGGAACAAAAGCAATGGGATTTTGCTCTTCCCCTTTGAGACCAAAGCTCCTTTCTGTAAGAGTTTTAGGCACTTGAGGACCTCCTGCTGCCATAGCTGTCTCTGCCAGGAGACCCTCTCCCACTCTTTGAACCTTGACTTGGGGGCTTCTCCTGGTCTTTGTCCCCAGTGATGTCTACTTCTGGGCTTCCCCAAGTCCAGGCTGGGCATTACTGGAGGGAAAGCATGGAAAACTCCCTGTTGGTTTTGTAGTACTCTGAGTTCTGAACTTTTCCCATCCATTTGCTACTGTTTGCCTTTCAGAGTCTTTAGGTATCTGCTCCATGCATTTTGTTCAGGTTTGATTACTGCATTCAGTTGGAGAGATAGGGTTCAGTGAGTTTACTCCATCTTACCCAAAATTGGACCCTCACTGAAAGTCTTGAGTGGGGAAACACCATAATAAAAGTAAGATTTAGAAAGATAAGTCTTGCTGTGTATAGGCTGTCTTTGTGGAGAAAGAGATTGAAGACAGACAAATAAGTAATCCAAGTTTTGATTTTAGCCTTTAGTTGTTGAATTCTGTTGCAGTAAGTTTTTGCTTACCTTTTTCCAAATACTACTACTAATAATAATTAGAAAACCAGCTTCTAAATAACTGAATTATCTAAATTATAAAACGATTTCTTAGCAATGAGGAGTTAATTTGAGATGATATACATCGTCAAATATTAGGAATTTTCCAACAATACCATTCATATAGGTACCAAAATAATATAAGAATAGTGACAGTGAGAATGGAATATAATTTTTGAAATTTCTGTGTCTAATCAGAAAAAAATATATTCTCTGCATTTATCCTTTATAGCTGAGTATAAAAAGCCCAGCACACACTGTTGAAAGGATACTACATGCCAATAAATATACTAGTTATTTTTTATACAGTATCTGATGGATTCCTCATAATAACCTGTGGGTCATTAACGTTATTCTACAAATAAGGAAACTGAGACTTAAAAAAGACAACTAGTGAGAGAAGCCCTGAGTCATGAATGGGAAATTAAATAAAAAAGCAAATAATTCCTTTTTTGTTTTCATAGCCACAAATTCAAAATACAAAGCCAAAAAAAAAAAAAAAATTCTACAACTTGGCAATGCTTTTTGGATATAATTATATAATCCCAGCTCACTTCTCCAGTCAGTGTTCAATATAATGGTACACTTCTAGATGTAATTTCTCCTTAAACATTTTCTGAGAAGAATCATTTTTGTGAACTGCCCGGAACAAGGGACACATCCATTTGGTGAGAACCTTGCAGAGACTTTTTTCCTCTTGCACACAAGCAAACTGAGTTTGAACAACAGGTGGGGCTAGTTTCCTACACTACAGACCTTGGCAGGATGTACAGTCTCTCCACCGGCCTCATAGCTCAGAGGAGCACAAAGCCCTCCCACAGCCTCCACCTTAGCAACAGCCCACAACACGCTCCCACGTTTCACATCCTTCCAAAGTCCATACTGAATCACAATTTTAAAACTTGGGGTCATATCCTTAAAAACAGAGAATCATACAGGAAAAATTAATGGTAAATATAAACACTTTCTGACACACTCCCCTTTTTCTCTTATTCTATAGGAAGGCAAAATAAAATAATATAAACAAACAAACCAAAACAAACTGTCATCCCTATAGCGTAAGTTCTTGGCATTCTTGGCATAAGTTCGTGGCATTCTTGGCATAAGTTCTTGTCACTTGTCCACTAAGTTATGCTTCTAGCATTGTCTGCAAAATAAACTAAAACCCAGTTTGCTCACTGAACAGGTCACATTTGACGGACTGAAAAGGTTGCAGCCTCCTTGTAAAGGAAAGCCCCACAGATAGCAGAGATTGCTGATCCATCCTTAGATGTTTGGCTGCATAAAGCAGCAAGGGGAAATCAGCAGTTGTGGAGGGATGGCTATTGATTAGAAGTGATTTGAAGGGAGGACACCAAGCACTCATGCACAGAACAGTCTAGAATGAATCTGGCACTGTTTTCTATCATCCCATGAGGGATTAATAGTTACATGGTCTCAAAAATTAACAAATTGGGAAAGATCACCTAACCAACTATGGAAAAAGAGGTGGGCCTCAAGCCCTGCGGTATCTGGGCCCCTGTCCCTGGGGACAGCGCTTGGGTGAAGGGAAGGGAGGTAAAGGAGCAGAAGGTTTTCAATAACGCGGTGGCAGCACCAAGGACCAATGGTTTGTGGCCCAAGACCAACCAACTGGCTCCCCATTGAAACAGCTGCTGTCGGAGAACCCTTGGGACACCTTGGGAGCCAGGCAGCCGTGCTGATGAGACTTTCTAAGGATAGCTCTCACTCTAGCCTTAGGGTAGGTATTCCATAACCCTGCTGGAGGAACCTTGAGAAGACACAGAATGACTGACCCTATCAGGTTGGTTTCACCTGGGGAAATATCTGCAGTTGCATTTTACCAGTACATATGCTAGATGCTCAATTTTGTTTTAGAGGCTTGTATTTTACTGAAAAATAATACACTGACTGGGAATTTGTTCCAAAGAAAAGATGCTTCCAGCATCTTGTTCGGCCTCTCTTCCTCCTGACGGCTCTAATCTTAAAAAATGTCAAAGTGTGACAGAGGTATTGGGAGGACTTTATGCTTTATTACTGTCAACCCTTATTTGCTTGACACGTAGGAGAGGGGATCAGTCAGAGGCAAGGGTGATTCTCAAGTTATCACCCCCAAACTGAGTCTTAGAGAGATGTTTTTTCCTCCTCAATGGTAAATGACCTTAATTATTTCTGAAAGAGGCAGAAGAAGAGGACAGAGTAGAAAAGTCGAAGAAGGTGCTAAAAAGTAAGATTATTCTTTTATAAGAATACAAGACAGCACCAGGTCAACTTTGGCATTTGTGACTGGCCAAAATCTGTTTTTTTGTTTTGTTTTGGCTTCAGGTTAATTCTTAGCCTATGCATAGCAGAATAGCCAAATTCCTACATTGATGGCATTTCTGACATTCCCAAAGTTGTGTGTGAACCATTTTCATATGATTACATAGGTGACTATCCTATCAAAGCAACAGTAACATTAGTAACACAAACAAGACATGTCATTGGAATTTTCTGCCACTACTTGAATGTCCCCTTTCACATATGGATATGTTTGATAGATCTAACAAGTGAAGATTTTGCATGCTTTACATGTGGAAATGTATTGACCACTTGAAGTATAGATATATGTTTGTTTAAACAGTAAAATGCTACAATAAATATATGATTATTGTGAAAACTGTTAAATTTACGTACAAAATACTTACTGAGCACTTTCAATATAAATAAGCAGGAAAACCAATTACAGTTAAAGTAAATACAAAGAGAATGTGCTGGATAGATAACTTTAAGAAGCATGTTTATCTTTAGAGCCAAGAAATGTTCATTAAATTTAAAAATAATAATATAAAGCTGAATAGTAGATATTAGATAATTAATTAATTTTAAAATTTGTGGATTTTTTCATGGGTTAGTATTCATAATTTTAAGCATAATTACATAATTGAGAGTTGTAGTAAATTATTAGGCATTTAATATCATTTAAGTCATGAGGCTTTTAAGAAAAAATCCTGCTTAGAAATGCCTCACATCTGTGAGAATAAATTAATGGCAGAATGCGAACTATGCCAACTCAAAATCTTATTAGTAGGAAAAACTCTAAAATTACGCATGACATCTATATCATCTTTGATCCAAGATGGATATGAAAAGTACAAAGAAGACTATGTTAGAGAGAAATGAATTTCCAAAAGAATGTTTTGTTTCTTTTAATCAAATTTGAAAACAACAAACTTCAATAGAATGACTTAGCAGAGACTTCCTTAAAGGCAAAAGTTCTAAACCAAACTTTTTTTTTTAAATGACTACTGCTATAGAATGATGTCATTTGTAGAGATGATGATATCCCTAAATTAGTATCCTTTAATTATGAATCCTGTTACATATTTTTTTCTGGAAAGCATGTTTACTGGAAAACTTTTTTCCTGATTATAGTTAGTCATGTATGAACAGAAAGATTAGACTTATTATTAAATGTGCCAAATGAAGTTGAGCATTATGTAATATTGCAAATACTCTGTGTTTATTTATTTATTTATTTTTTGCTGCAGGACTAATCTAGTAAGTTACAGATTTGGAAAAATATTGTTTCTGCACTAAAATATAAAACTTTAGAAATTCAACCAGTAAGTCCTTTTTGAAAATTATAATTATTTTAAAATAAAATTTTAGCTATTGTTGTCATATTAAAAATTCAACTTCACGAACCTAATATTGTTTTTTCCAGTATTGATTTTATCACTATCATTTATTTTATTATTTATTTTATCAATATTTATCATTTATTTATCACTATTTAGCATTCAGCAATTCAGTACACTAATAAAACAGACTTGAAGGTTAATTCCAATAAAAACAAATAATGCAAAATCCTGAAGAGGTCCTTAAAAATATGTAGGCAAATCTCTTATTGTACTGATGAAGAAACTGAGTCTAAAACCAAACATTAAATTGCAGAGCTGATGGCATCATTCACTTCTCTAAAATTCAGTTTTTAAAATTTTTGTCCTGCCATTTTAACATTAGGTCATGTTCTTGCTTACAATTGAGTTATTATTTGAAAAGTTCTTATAATTTTTGTCATTGAACCATAAAACAAATATATCAGAAAACATTTTACTTCTGAGGTGCAGAATCCTGAACACTTTGTGTTTGCTCTTTAGAAGAAGGAAACCACACTCACTGAGAGCAGGGCCAAATTATATGGACAAAACACAGGTCATTTGTATAGTTTCCTTCCCCAATCATAAGAGCCACCTTCTTAAAAATTTTAGTGAAAATTAATGAATTAGAAACATCAAAAAAGTAAAGAAAAAGCTGGTTATTAAAAAAAAAAAACAAAGCTAGACAAACTATGAATATTAGTTCATTAATGACCATGATTTTGACACATTTTCTAGAAGGCATGGCAACAAAATAAAGAACAAGTTAAAAATCCTTTGGTAAGCCACTGTAATTTGGTGTTTATCCGTTATTGTGAGTTAGCCTGTCTTATCCTAAATAATACAGGAGCTGACCCTATTGAAAGAGAATGAAAATTCGAGGCTACAACTGAAATTGAGAAAATAGTCCCTACCTTAGTATATTTTCCCAAGGGACTGGACTATAAACCCTCTTCTGACACAAAACAAAACATCATAAGAGAAATAAATACTACTACTGATTATATCATACGAGCTCCCTTAGCTCCCTTCCATCTCCACCTAATGTTCCCTTAGACTACAGAAAAAACAACAATCCATGAAAGAACATTCAGTTCTCAAACTGTATATTGAATGAAGAAAACCAACAGTATGGTGGGAAGAGTCAAGATGTCACTCACAGTGTGTTAGACCTAATATGATGTCTTGACAGACATCCAAGCATGAGCAAGTTGAAAAGGGACAACCATGGCAACTATATATATCCAATAAAGTGGAGAAGGAAGGAAAAGGGAAAGGAAAATAGTGCATACCCATACATACCCCCCCACACACATTTTGAAGAAATAGTGTGCCAGTTTGATGTATTGTGTCCCCCAAAACACAATTATCTTTGATGCAATCCTGTGTAGGCAGACGCATTAGTGTTGATTAGATTTTGGAATACTTTGGGTGTTTCCATGGAGATGTGATTCAATCAACTGTGGACAAGACCTTTGGTTGGATAATTTCCATGGAGGTGTTGCCCCACCCATTCATGGTGGGTCTGAATTAAATTACAGGAGCACTATATAAGCTCAGACAGAAGGAGCAAGCTTGTTACATCCCAGAGGGACACTTTGAAGAATGCACAGAAGCTGAGAGAGAAGCTGCAGATGAGAGACAGTTTGAAGACGGCCATTGAAAGCAGACTCTTGCTCTGGAGAAGCTAAGAGAGGACAAACACCCCAAGAGCAACTGAGAGTGACATGTTGAAGAGGAGCTGTGGCCTAGAGAGGAACGTCCTGGGAGAAAGCCATTTTGAAACCAGAACTTGGAGCAGATGCCAGCCACGTGCCTTCCCAGCTAACAGAGGTTTTCC
Organism: Choloepus didactylus; assembly: GCF_015220235.1. Classification (NCBI taxonomy): domain Eukaryota; kingdom Metazoa; phylum Chordata; class Mammalia; order Pilosa; family Megalonychidae; genus Choloepus; species Choloepus didactylus. The sequence continues at coordinate 216,728,000 of NC_051309.1, read as the reverse complement.
AGATGCCATTGGCCATCCTCCAGTGAAGGTACCCGATTGTTGATGCATTACCTTGGACACTTTATGGCCTTAAGACTGTAACTGTGTAACCAAGTAAACCCCCTTTATAAAGGCCAATCCATTTCTGGTGTTTTGCATTCCGGCAGCATTAGCAAACTAGAACAAATAGTATACAAAAACTGAACAGATTTGGCAAAAGAAAAAATGCAGGACACTCAGAAATGTTTGAATTTCAGATAACAAACTTCTAGAATAAGTATGTTTTAAATATTCCATGAAACAAGTCTATAATAAAAAGAAATAGTGATTGTTAATTTGAAACTCAAATTAACTGGACATATTGTATTTTATCTGGCAACCTACTCAAAACTGCTTCATCCAATCAAATTTAATAAGAGAATAAAAGTTCATTAAAACAAGAATTCAGAAGCAAAATGACAGAATAACAGAATGAGATGATAAAGGACATTTCTGACCTAAGGGGAAAAAATGAAAAACTGAAACAATAGCCTTAAAAAATGATTAACCTGCAACCCCATTATTGGGTATATACTTGGAAGAACTGAGAGCAAGGGCACGAACAGACATTTCTACACTGGTGTTTATGGAGGCAGTATTTACAATCTGCAACGGATGGAGGTGGCCTAAGGCTACATGGACTGATGAACAGAATGGTGAACTGTAGTGTATACATACAATGGAATACTGAGCAGCAGCAAGAAGGAATGGAGTTGTGAAGCATGCAACTAGGTGAATGGACCTTGAGGACATTATATTAAGTGAAATAAACCAGAATCGAAAAGTCAAACATTATAATGCCTCACTGAACTGGACTAAGTAAAACGTGCAAACTCTGAGAATTGAATCTGAGAGCATAGGTTACCACGGGAAGGCTTATTCTAAAGCCTCCTAGATTGTAAGCTCTTACAGCAGTTACAATTAATCCTGAGTTGTAATGGTTATTTCTAAATTCTGGGATTCTGGGCTCTTTGTGCATAACCTGGTTACTCCCTGGAACTCTGGGAATCTGTGGACACCTAAGGCTCAGAGCCAGAGTTTGGCAGCTATGAATGTCAGCATTACCCCATACAGCAAATGCTAAACAAGCTGAAAAAGAGATCAGACTTCAGTTCGAGATATGAGCAAGGTGGACTTGGTTGGGACTAAGGTAAATCAGACTAAAGGGTAGAGGATGATATTGATGTTGTTTTAAAACATCAGCTTCTGTTTGAGACCAAAGGAAGAGATGTTTATTAGGTGCAAAATCTGTATTTTTTGTAAAACGGTATATAATTTAACTTGTATGGTTAGTTTATTCAAACACCATAATTACATGGAACTACGAATAGGGAGTGAAATCTGTTTGGTTTGTACAGGTTAGTGTGAAGCCCCAATATTTCTCAGAGTAATTTGGGCAGAGAATAAAAATGTATTTGCAAAGCCCCCTTGAGGAACTGGGGAAAATGTAGAAATATTAAACTTCCACACCTGGGGAATTCCTGATATTCTCATAAGCACTGGGGACTACCAATTTAGAAGGCTGAGCCCTCAGTCTTGGAGCTTGCCCTTATGAAGCTTGTTACTGAAAAGGAGGGGCTAATCCTACTTATAATTGTGCCTAAGAGTCGCCCCCAGAGAACCTCTTTTTTTGCTCAGATGTGGCTTCTCTCTCTAAACCAACGTGGCATGGACTCGCTGCCCTCTCCCCTACATGGGACATGGCCCCCAGGGATGAGTCTGGACCCAGCATTGTGGGATTGAGAAAGCCTTCTTGACCAAAAGGGGGAAGAGAAATGAAACAAAATAAAGTTTCAGTGGTTGAGAGATATCAAATGGAATTGAGAGGTCATTCTTGAGGCTGTTCTTATGCATTATATAGACATTCCTTTTCAGTTTTCAGTGTATTAGAATAGCTAGAAGGAAATACCTGAAACTGTGGAACTGCAATCCAGTAGCCTGGATTCTTGAAGATGATTGTATAACTAAGTAGCTTATATGGTGTGAATGTGTGCTTGTGAAAATCTTGTGCCTCACACTCCCTTTATCCAGTGTATGGACAGATAAGTAGAAAAATGGGGACAAAAACTAAATGAATACAAGGAGGTGATGGGGTGGAGGGAATGTTTGGGGTGTTCTTTTTTACTTTTATTTTAATTTTAATTTTTTTAATTTTTTTGGAGAATGAAAATGTTCAAAAATTGATTGTGGTGGTGAATGCACAACTATATGATGATACCATGAACAACTGATTGTACACTTTGGATGGTTGTATGGTATGTGAATATATCTCAATAAAATTGAATTAAAATGATTAAGTGAATTAGGAAAAGAGTAAATGCAACTGTAAATTAAATTATCAACATAGAAGAATGCCTTAATATAATCACAGTGAATGAATGAAAACATTTAAAGAAATTAAAGCAATTGGAGAAAAGTTAATAGATAAACTTTGGACAAAGACCATTCAACACAAGGCTAGTTGGTATCTCTGAAGTATAGAATTTAAAAACTGGAAAAGAGTATTTATTCAATGATATAATCCAAGAAATTTTCCTTTAAAAGAGAGATTATTGAATCTTTAGCCCAAAAGAGCACTGTTTCTAGAAAATCAGATAGAAAACTCTATAAACCTTAGATCTTTGGGAAAAGACATTTCTTCAGATGAAAATAAAACATTTATCTGAGATCAACTTCTCCTTCTACAAATAAAACTTCAGGTTTTTTATTCAGTTAAATTTAAAATATCAATTATATAATGATCTAGTGTATAGAAATAAGTCCATCTGTTTGTATCTGTCTTTGTATCCATCTATCTATCCATCCAACCATCTTTCCATCCCGTTTACCATAGATATATACATAGAAATATGTCAAGGATTTTATGCATTTAATGTTAGTTCTGAGTCTCTCGGTGTCATTTAATTTAAGGCTTTTTGTATTACTAGTTTAATGCATTATTTAAATTGCTATTAGCCAAACAATAGAATGAGTTTTCTAAAAGGAAGAAAAGTCCATAAGCAAATATGCTCAGATGATAAATAAGGTTAATTCTGAGAAGTAGGGATATGGATTAATTATTTTATTCTACATATATTTCAGCATTTTTAAATGGAAAAAGAAAAATTTTTCCTCAAACTTCCCAGAGAAACAAAATGAAAAGTAACAGACCTCCTGCCTTCTTCTCTAATATCCCATTCTCATTCTCTAAAAGTAACCACTTAGTTGTGTACCCCTTCTTCCAGAAATCTTCTACTTATCTATAAATATACACATAGATATATAGATATAGGCATATTTATTTTATATACAATCAGGATCAAACAATGCTCAAATACCTTCTAAACAAGTTAGAATCATAATATGAATTGAATTAATTTGTTGATTAATATTTATTTGTTCTAAACTTTTTAAGTCACTTTTTACTTACAGTTTCAACAAGATGCTGGAAAATTCCTTTTTGCTTTGTAGGAGATTATATGCATATTAAACAACATTTTTTTCTTATTCTGTTTGTAACTGGTTCTCCATCCAGATTTTCAGTTTTCTTATTGATTTCATGATTCTAAATTATTGATTCCAGCCTCTTGGTTCCCACGGTATTCTCAGAGATGCCAACTAACCATGGTGCTTAGTAAAGATGGAAAAGCTATGCTTGGGGTAATCTTAATTTAATAAATTTTGGTTGACCAGAAGGCTATTTCCCAATCATATTCCCAAATATACAGGGTACTTTGTACTCTTAATTCCACCCATGATAACTTCACGGCAGGGCACACTGGAACACAGCCGAGTCTCGTAGCCTTGCTTCCTTTCTTTCGTCCCCCCCCCCCCCCCTTGGGAACTCCATATAGTTTCCTTCTCTGCCCACCACTCCAGAATACACTTTGACATGTGGTTCCAAGGCTTAAGGCTCATTTTCCTATTTCCTTTAACTCTTTCATAGGTTCACTCTGGAATTTTCTGTGCATCCATTTTAATATAGCAGTGAATCTCTTAGAGTGTAGAACTATAGCTTTCCCTATTCAAGGAGTTCATGAAATGGGAATTTCCAACTGGGAAGATAAGACTGTATTCACCAGGATCACAGAATATGACAGGAACTGCCTGTCTTATGTCTCAGACATCACTGTTTGGGCTGGACAGTGGAACAGAACATTAGCCCCAAAGAAGACCTGAAAGGCCGAGAGACAGGAGGTGGCAACCCCTTGGCCACATCACAAGAGGCACTCTCTCCTGACCTTTGCTAAGAGTGACATCTGCATGTTGGGACCCAAACTTAACTAGCGGTGTTCCAATCCAAGTAGGGAAACAGGTTAATGTCAAATCAGTGGCGGCTGTAAGGTCAAGCCCTCTCCAGCTCCTGTTCTTCCAGAGAAAGGTTAATATTAATCTGCTGCTACCCCTTCAACCAGATGCTGTGATTCAACCCTAATTGAAATGAGGACCAAGAATCCTGCCTCAAGTCTTTTCTTTCTTCCAGGGAATATTTGAATGTGTGCTTCTCCATTTGGAGGCATCCTCTTCTAGTACCTTTGGAATCTCAGGTCTAATATGCCTCTGTCTGGTTTAGGGGCACAGCTTCCCTCTCTCAACCTGTTCCCTTAACAATCTGGAAGGACTGAAGCTGATCCTGATTTACCTTCCTGCTGGCTGGTAACCAGTGGGTTTGTCTCAGCAATTAAAATGACAAGACTGGTTTCTGCAGAGAAGCTGGTGACACTTTGCCCTGCAGCTGCACTGAGAACAGACTGCCAGCCAGAGATAGAGCATCCATCAAACTCACTTGCAACTGTTACCAAATTCACTACCTTCTTTTCTGCAAATTCCAGGGTTTTTCTTTGCTGCACCACAAATCAAATTTCATTACAGTTTTGTGGAATTTTCACTTTCTATATTTTAAGGAAAAACTAGGGAACTCTAAGCCTGATAACATCTCTCCGTTCTTTCTTTTTAGCCAGCATGGCCAGGAAAACAGGACAATGCGATTCAAAAGGAATTGGAAACGAAACGTGAAGTAGTATGCATAGAATTTCATTACACAGCCAAAATCAGTTAAAGTGTTCCAAATGAAATTTCTAGAGATTCCCTGAGATGAGGCCCAGTTTAGTATCCAAATCACTTGGTAGACATGACTGTAAGTGAATTTCCAACATTGAAAATATGCAAGTAAAATATGCATGTTTCTATTTCAGTATTGTGAAAAGGTTAAGCTACAAATGTAGCAAGATATTCCATAAGGTTGCTGAAAGCAATTTTGAAAACTAGGCTCCCATACACATTAATCTATGAGTTCACTAAATCTCTTTATTGTTGAGACCTAGTGATAATAGCATTTCGCATATACTCTGTGGTTCAATGGCTAAGTGAATTAAAATGCTCAAATATTGACATATTGTGGACTCAATATTTCATACATGAAATGATTTTACCAAGTACAGCAAAAACTATATATGCAATTATAAGTATTGAGCTACAATTATTTTTTTATCTAACTACTGACATTACACAAGACCAGGTGATTGTATATGTCATATCATTTGGAGTAGTAGTGAGTAATATGTTAATAAAATTTTAGATAAACAAATATTGACCTATTTACTCTGAATAGTTCCCTCCTCTCTGCTGTTAATAGATTACATTAGTTTTTAGAATAAATTATATTCCTTATAATTTGAATATATTTTAGACCACCTAACAGACCTCCCTCATATTAGATTTGCCTTTATACCGAAATTTTAGCATTACAGGTATATCTGCATATGTGTTTCCTGTAGAATAGATCAACCAAATCAAGGATGACTCAGAAGGAGAAATGAAACCTGTTACCATAACTGACAGGCTGGGAGGAAGCAGTGCTTTCTATGGACAAGGCAAGGTGATTAATAAACGCTTTTGAATGAATCAGTTTAAGAGTTAGAAAATTCAGTAGACCCTCAAAGTTCTACCTCTGAATTAAACAATGACTTAAGTAAAGAACACTCTCCATATATAATTTCTACCTCTGAAACCCATAGGGATAGCTCTATCTTTTTCAAAGAAGATTTTAAGCTCATAAATTACATTCCTAAAATTAAAGACCCTTTAGTATATAAGAGTAAAAGTAATGTTTATGAAGGAATTGTTGTTTAAGACCTGTTTAAAAGAGAAAAGAATATAAGTAAGGTTTTACTTGCAATAAAAATGCCCAGATGTATAATAAGAGAACACCTCCAACCATCTCCCAAATAGCCATTGCTAACCAGGGAAACCAGGCAATGAGGTTAATTTATGGAAAAGTAAGAAAAAAAAAAAAAAAAAAAAAAATAGAAAAGGAGGTGAGGGAGAGAGGAAAGAGTGAAGCAAAAAACAGAGTTAATGTTATTCTATGTTGTACAGTTAATGAAAATGATATCAATGAATACTAACTTGTATTTTATTTGTAGAGCAAATACTGTAAGTCCATGTGGTCAAGGATCAGGAATTAGGCTTAATAAAATATTGGGATTGAGAGCTACACCCTTTTGATGCCTCTCAAGGATTTCTAGTGTCTTGCTATGTCTCAAGGCAACATATGCACATATTAGTGTATGTTTGATTAATACAGCTTTATAATTAATATTGTGCCAGAAAAAAATCCATTTTGATTATACTTTATTTATTACAGCAAAATTAAGGTACAATACCGAGTTATTTAAATGGTGTTTAATAATCTATAATGCAATTTCAAGGTTAAGAATAACAATGGACTTATTTTCTCTAAACAGTTAACGGGTATTTATTGAGACAGAGTATTATGCTATTTGCCTGAGAGACAAAGAAATTTAAGAAAAATCCCTGTTTTGTTTGAGTTCATGCTTTTAGTCTGGAAAACAGAAGTATTTATATAAATATTACATATAATTTAAGGCAATATGTAAGTTCCAAAAAAATGGATAGGCACCAAAACATTCTAAGAGTTCATAAATTACATCCCCCTAACAAAGAGTTTCTGTAGTTGAAAGTAAAATTCAAAGATATCCTGAAATATAATTATTTGCTTTCTAAATAATGGAACATTTATTATAAATTCTTCTTTGAGTATCATGCACAAGGATCAATGAAATTCACTTAAATTTGAAATAGCCAAAGGTATATTATTATATTTTCACAAATACAAAGATGATAATACGGACTGAGTAAACCTCCTAAATATGTAGGAATAAGTATAATGAAAAATGCATGAGACCGCTACTCCAAAAATTATAAAATGTAAGGGAAAGACTCTACCATAAGTTTTACCCTTGGGAAGATGGTTGCTGCAAAGGAGAGGCTAGGCCTCCCTATATTTGTGGCTAAGAGTCTCCTCCTGAATGCCTCTTTGTTGCTCAGATGTGGCCCTCTCTCTCTGGCTAAGCCAACTTGAAAGGTGAAATCACTGCCCTCCCCCCTACGTGGGACCAGACACCCAGGGGAGTGAATCTCCCTGGCAACGTGGAATATGACTCCCGGAGAGGAATGTAGACCCGGCATCGTGGGATGGAGAACATCTTCTTGACCAAAAGGGGGATGTGAAAGGAAATGAAATAAGCTTCAGTGGCAGAGAGATTCCAAAACGAGCCAAGAGATCACTCTGGTGGGCACTCTTACGCACACTTTAGACAACCTTTTTTAGGTTCTAAAGAATTGGGGTAGCTGGTGGTGGATACCTGAAACTATTAAACTACAACCCAGAACCCATGAATCTCGAAGACAGTTGTATAAAAATGTAGCTTGTGGGGGGTGACAATGGGATTGGGAATGCCATAAGGACCAAACTCCACTTTGTCTAGTTTGTGGATGGATGTGTAGAAAAGTAGGGGAAGGAAACAAACAGACAAAGGTACCCAGTGTTCTTTTTTACTTCAATTGCTCTTTTTCACTCTAATTATTATTCTTGTTATTTTTGTGTGTGTGCTAATGAAGGTGTCAGGGATTGATTTAGGTGATGAATGTACAACTATGTAATGGTACTGTAAACAATCGAAAGTACAATTTGTTTTGTATGACTGCGTGGTATGTGAATATATCTCAATAAAATGATGATAAAAAAAAAACAAACAAAACAAACAAAACAAAACAAAAAAAAAAATGTAAGGGAAAGAATTGAGCTAGTTATTCCATGTTCATAGATTACAGGATTCAATATATTGTTAAGGTGTCAATTCCCAACAAACTCATCTATAGGTTTAATACAATACCAGTCAAAATCCCAGAACAGTTTTGTTTTTTTGTGAGTGTAGAAATTGATAAGCTGATCCAAAATTTATATAGAAATGGAGAGAATCTAGAATAATTGAGACAATCTTGAACATGTAAAAGAAAATTGGAGGAGTCTTGATAATGAGTCAAGATCTACAAGTAGACCAAAAAAAATAATAATAATAGTAAACAGAAATAAATCTATAGGTAAATGGTCACTTGATTTATAACATAATCACCACTGCAATTCAAGGAAAGAAAGGGTTAGTTTTTTTAATAGGTGGTGCTGCAGCAATTTATTATTTGTGAGGAAAAAAATAAACCATGTTCCCTATGCACATCATAAAAATAAATTGAAAGTGGATTATAGGTCTAATTGTGAACTAAAACATCAAGAAGAAAAATAGGAGAATATCTTCATGACTTGGGGGCTTGCAAAGATTTAATAGACAAGCACAGAAAGACATAACTATGAAAGAGAAATAGTAAATTAGACAATCAAAATTAAGGACTTCTGTTAATCAAAAGACATCCATAAGAAAGCGGATAGGCAAGCCATTGAGTGGGAGAAGAAATCTGTAATACTCATCTGTGACTATGCCATATATAGGATATTAAAGACAACTCCTAGAAATCAGTAAGAAAAAAGACAAAAGAACCAATTTTTAAAAGGGCAAATATTTGAGCAGGGACTTTGCAAAAATCCAAACAGCAAAGAGCCTATGAAAATGTGCTCAATGATTTCAGTCATCACAAATAAGAAAGTTAAAACCACAATATCAAAGACACACTTCATGTCTATCACAATAGCTAAAATTAAAAATACCAACTATGTTAAGTGTTGGCTAGGATGTGGAACAACTGGAACTCTCATCCATCATCAGAAAATAGCATCACAGTATCTACTAAAGCTAAATATATTTCTATTTATAGAAATTCCACTTCTAGATAAAAAATATGATGGTAAACAATAGAGTGATAAAAATAAGCTATTGGTACATGAAACAACTTAGATGAAATAAAAAATCGTTATGTTCAGCAAAATAAATAAGATACAGAGAGTACATGTTGTCTAAATCAATGTGTTTGCTGTTAAGGAACAGACAAAACTACTATAGGGTAACAGAAGGCAGAATGGAGGTTATTTTTTGGAGAGGGGCATCGGGTCTGCGAAGAGGCATTAGGGAACCACTAGGCTAATGAAATTGCTTATCTTGATCTGGATGGTAGTTCCACAGCTGTAAATAAAGAAAAATTCCTCAAGATGTACTTAATATTTGTGTACTTCTTCAAGAGGTTACACCTCAATTAAGAAAGAAAATGAAAAAAAAATGAGGTAAAGTAATGCACCTTTCAGTTGGAAACTTGGAAAATGAATAGTTGAGTTAATTCTCTGATCAAGCAAACGTCGCTACCTCCCATTTTCTTTTGTCTCTAAAAGAATTTCACTAGATAGAATTATATGAAGGAATCATACAAGGAAAGAATTGGACAATTTAGGTTGAAATACTTTAAGATAATTTTTTTAAGTTTTATTCTAGTAAGATATATACAACCTAAAATTTCCTCTTTTAACCATATTCACATATATAATTCACTGATGTTAATTACATTCACAATGTTGTGCTATCATCATCATCACCCATTACCAAAACTTTTCCATCACCCCAAACAAATTCTGTACCAATTAAGCATTAATTCCCCATTTCCTACTCCTGCCCAAGCCCCTGATAACCTGTATTCTAGTTTCTGATTCTATGAATTTGCTTATTCTAATTATATCATTATCAGTGGGATCACACAATATTTGTCCTTTTCTGTCTGGCTTATTTCACTCAACTTGATGTCTTCGAGATTCATCCATGTTCATAACATATGCCCATGCCTGTATCAGGACTTCATTCCTTTTTATGGCTGAATAATATTCCATTGTATGTATGTACTACATTTTATTTAACAATTCATATATTGAGGGACACTTGGGTTGCATCCATTTTTTGGCAATTGTGAAGAATGCTGTGAACATTGGTATACAAATATCTACTCACATCCCTGCTTTCAATTCTTTAGAGTATGTACCTAGAAATGCAATTGCCAGGTCATATGGTAATTCAATTCTTAGCTTTCTGAGGAACCACCAAACTGTTTTCCACAGTGGCTGCACCATTTTATTTTCCCACCAACAATGAATGGGGGTTCTTATTTCTCCACATCCTCTCCAACACTTATTTTCCATTTTTTTGACTAGTAGTCATTCTAGTGTGTATAAAATGGTATCTCACTGTGCTTCTGATTTGTCATTTCCTTAATGACGAATGATGTTGAGCACCTTTTCATGTACTTTTTGGCCATTTGTATATCTTCTTGGACAACCCATTTTTAAATTGGGTTGTCTTTTGTTGTTGAGTATAGGATTTCTTTATATATTTTGGATATTAAAACCTTATTGGATATGTGGTTTTCAAATATTTTCACTCATTCTCTAAGTTGTCTTTTTACTCTCATGATGAAATCCTATGATGCACAAGTTTTTAATTTTTATGAGGTCCCATTTATTTATTTTTTCTTTCGTTGTTTGTGCTTTTGGCATAAAAGCTGAGAAACAGTTTCTAACACAAGGTCCTGAAGATACTTTCCTATGTTTCCTTCTGGGAGTTTTATAGTGTTGGTTCTTACATTTAGGTCTTTGATCCATTTTGAGTTAATTTTTGTATATGGTGTGAGGTAGGGGCCTGCCGTCATTCTTTTGCATACAGATACCTAGTTTTCAAACACAAAATTTTAACAAGCCCCCTTCAGGCCATTCTGATGATGCTCACTGCAGTTTGTTACAGCTTGCCAGAAGCAGCAAAGCCTAGTGGTTAACCGGGAACCAGCTGTGTGGCCTTGAGTTACTGACACACAGCAGGCCCCCTCTGGCTCTGTCTCCTCAGCTGTAAAATGGGAGCAGGACTCTAGGAACTCTTTCCTTTGGTTTGGACTTTGTTCCTGTTTGCTAATGCTGCCATTATGCAAAATATCAGAAATGGATTGGCTTTTATAAAGGGGGTCTATTTGGTTACAAAGTTACAGTCTTAAGGCCATAAAAGTGTCCAAACCAAGGCATAAACATGAATATACCTTCACTGGAGAAAGGCCATTGGTGTCTGGAAAACCTCTGTTAGCTGGGAAGGCATGTGGCTGGCGTCTGCTTACTCCCAGGTTGGATTTCAAAATGGTGTTCTCCAAAATGTCCCTTTTAGCTGCAGCAAACGTCTGGGCATGCATGGCACTTTTCAAAGTACTCCAATAAATCAATCAAGACCCACCCTGAATGGGCAGGGCCACACCTCCATGGAACTAATTCAATCAGAGTTATCACCCACAGTTGGGTGGGTCACATCTCCATGGAAACAACTTAATCCAAAGATTCCAACCTAATTAACACTAATACATCTGCCCTCACATTGCATCAAAGAACATAGTGTTCTAGGGGAGATAATACATCAAAACCAGCACAGCCTCATTCTCACAGGCCTCTGCTAATTTTGAAAGAGACAGGCTCCCAGGCTGAGCTCCACTCTTACCTTGAAACCCCAATAAGAGAGGAGGAAAAAAGGCCTCTGGCCCAAAGTAAATGTGCCTCTGTGTTTCTGCATGGGGTGTGAAATTCCATCCATGCATCTCCTCTATCCCTGAGTTCAGAATTGGACACTGCAGCTTTGGGCTTGGTGGAGACCAGGAAACAAACAAGCTTGCCTTTTGGTTCGAAAAGGGGTCTGACTTCTGACTCCTGTCACCAACCCCTGCCTGGCCCTACACAGGAGCTGAGCTCACCAGAGACCCTGAATCACCATGGTGAGCGCACTGGGCGGGCACAGGGGCCTCCTTCGCTTGCTGGCTTCTCCTTGCTGGGTCGGTCCCACAGCCACTGCAACTGCTGTGATATGAAACACTTTTTTAAATTCACTTAGAAAAACTGATTGCATATATATGTGCCTATCATATAAGGTATGACAATGTATCAACGCTTGATGCTATATATATTTGTTCTTCCAAACTGCAACCACAACACATACACACATACACACACACACACACACACACATGCATACACATCAGATAAAGCTTTTCCACTTACCGTTTCAGTATCTCGATTAAACAATATAGGAAAATAGCTGGGATCTTCAGTATAGGCAGCAGAAGCTAGTCATAAATATTAACCACTCCACTGTTCTCCTCTCTACAATGACGATTTAGCATCTTCTGAATTAAAATGTTTCTCAGAAATCCTACAAATAACTATGTCCATCTGATGCCATTTCTCTTGGACACCTTAGGGAACAATACAAAACCACAAATTATCATATATCTCTTGTACTGGCACTGCTGCTGAAGTGTCACTGCACAGACTGCTAATTGTACAGGCCATGTTCCCAAATGGTATTTGAGTGAAGTTAATTTATTGTTATCACCAAGTTCAGTTATCCACCTCCATCTCCTAATTTCTTTCTTCAAAAGTTATCATATTTTCTGTTTACAAAACCAGGCCTTAATTGGGCTGGTTATTATGCACAACATCTTTGAAAAATTAAATTGGGAATGGGAATGACAAAATAAACAAGGAACTACATATTTGGTGAGTACGGAGAAAGACAAATTCTTAAAATGTTTCTTTTTTTTCTTTATCATCCTAAGAGACTATTAACAAATGAAAGACAGAACAAGACTAATTGTGCAACATATGTTTGTGATTCTCTTGCATAACAAAATAATTTGAGCAATCCCTTGGAATTTGTTGAAGTAGCAACTGATTGGTATTGCTCCAAAGAGTATGATAATTATGTTGTGGATATCTGCCTTTAAATAGTTTAATGACTATTATACATATTGAGAAAAGGATTATACTTATGTCATGTGACCCTACAGGCAGGGTCAAGAAGTTGCAGGAATGTATACAGTGGGTTTCTCTAAGGACAGTCTTTGACAGAGTTGTCTATACCTGAAACTGGCTGTCTCTCAAAACAGCATCTCCATCGCTGGGCATCTGAATTATATGCCTAGTTTGTTTCTATACTTTGCATTGGGGTTTCCCAAAGAGTACAGAATGATCAATATTTTATTTTAGGCCACCCTCACTCAAACCATGTCATCACATAATGTACTAGGATATAAAACACGGAACTGCAGAGTTGCTATCAGAGAAACTGATCATTTTCCGTCAAATTCCTACATTGTGTGTTTAAATGTACTGCAAATTAAGATTAAAATTGACTGATGCATTCACATAACTCAGAATAATAAAGAGAAAAACAAGAGGAACCTTTTACTGTCGTGAGGTCAGGGCTGACTTATCTTGCCAGACTCCTTGGGCTTTCACGTAGAGAAGTAAGCTGGCAAATACTCCTGTGAGAAGTATAGCAGATAAAGTCAAAACAACAATTATTAAAATAAGGCATGTCTTTCCATTTTTGCTATGTCCATTTATGTTTGCAAGACATGATACAATAACTATAAAAAATAGGACATTACATGATACACATGCAAGTGTCAACTTCAAGATAGGGCCTGCATTACTGCATTTATCATCTGCCTATGAATTACACACCAAATTTGTTAAAGAACTATCATTGAGTGCAATGTCTGCTGTGCAATTTGGTGATGCCTTTAGAATTCATAAATGGGAAAAAACTTTGCTTTCCCCAAGGAACTCCAAAGTTCCCTCCTTTGTAATAATAAAAATTAGGAACCAAGCACATAACTGTTTCACTTTGGCTTCCAGGAAGCTGTGAGCCGAACTAGAAACTCAACTATAGCAAATGTACTTTCTTATTTTTTCCTAAGACAGAATTTGTATTTATCATCATATAGTGCAAATCTTTTTTAAATTCTATTCTATCACAATTTTATTGTTTGGAGGTTTGTGAAGTAGCTTAAAATCTTTTATGGCATAAGGTGGGAAGAAATCATTAATTTGCAGATGAGAAAAAGGTAAGAGGTTGCACAGCTAGTGAGAAGAAAAATCAGAAAGCAGTCACGTCCATGTGGCTGCAAAGCCCACATTTTTTCTACTCTACCACATAGCCTTCCAGGTGCCTCCTCACTCCAGCTCAGCATGGGTGGTTTTCCTTCTGTCTCAACCCACCTAAGGGTAGCTTGGCTCTTCCAAAACCTCCAGCACTCAGCTTACCAGATCAAGAATAAGGACAATTTACTCCAAAGGCAGATGTGATTGGTTTCTCTAATCATCTATCATGGACGGAGGAGCTTTTGTATGAGGAGATATATACATAAAACGAGGCCTGAGAGTTTACTGCCATAATCCAGATTTTATTACAACTGCTGTAATACAAATTGTGCTGTTAGGTACCCCAGAAAAGGCCATATTCTTTTACTTCATTCCTGTGAGTGCAGACCTATTGTGGGTGGGACCTTTTAATTAGGCTGTTTCAGATGAGATGTGACCCACCCCATTTCTACTGAAGGATAAAAGAAACAAGCTCACAGAAAAAGCCCAGAGAAGTTTAGAGCAAAAGCCACATAGAAGCTGAGAGACAAGGGCACACTGACAGAAGCTGAGAGAGCAAGCCACTGAAGCCAGAAGGTGAAGCAACGAAACCTGGGAGCAGAGGACCAGCAGACATCACCAAGTGCCTTGCTATCTAACAAAGGAGTTCACGGTAACCTGTCTTCAGAGGAGGGATTGTCTTGTTGATGCCTTAATTTGGACATTTTCACAGCCTTAGACCTGTAAACTTGGAAGTGAATAAATTCCCATTGTTAAAAGCCAGTCCATTTCTGGCATATTGCATTTTGTCAGCTTGAGCAAACCAAAACACAAATCAGAACAGTCACACATTTTTCCTCCATCCAGTTGGTTGTGTGAAGATGCAGCTTCTTTGTGTCTACACTGCACTGTATGCTTCTCCTGACCTCCCAACCTCTGTGGGGTGTTGGTGATGATGGTGGGGAATGGGGTGGGGGGCAGGGGGACTAAAGTCAGTTTATTTGGGTCAATTTAGCTCCAGCTAATAATTTAAATAATCTGATAGTTCCCCCATTCCTCTCCTCCCCTCTAAGCTTCACATCTCTTGGGTCCTGGGAACTGTATGGGTCCCTGGAGTGGGCTGGTCCCCTAACGGGGTCACCACCATGATCTGATGCTACAGTCTGGCTGTGCATCTCTCCCAGCTTGATCACAGCAAAAGGGTGGAGCACACTTCATCTCTCAGGGGCACAGCTTAGCAGCCCCCCGATGTGCCTCATCTGGGGCCCACAGGAACTTCTCAGCCCCACCCATGCCACACTTACTGCCAGGGTCACTCCAGAAAGCAAAACGCCAATATATTCTCCATGCCTAAGTACACCACAATGCCTTGTTCACCCCGAAGTCCACCCTCGCGGCACCCAGGAGTGAAGGGACAGCCAGCAAAGTGACTCCCGCGCTCTGCTGCCGGTACTTCTTATAAGCAACCAAAAATACCTCCCCAGCCCCTGACGGAGGCCGAGAAGGAAGACTGTCCTTTTCCTGTCTTCCCCTCTTCTGCCCACATTTCCTCAGATCAGAAGGGGTGAACTTTCCCTCCTTTCTCTGTCTAAGAAGATCCCCCCGATGTGAAATTATGATCTACTCTATCTGTCAGGCTTCTTGCTAATGAATTTAATAAAGCCTTTTCTCTCTTGACATGGTCTGGCTTTCAGGCCTTGAAATTCCCATTAGGGATGCTAAAAGCTGGATTTCGTCTCTTTCTCTTTGCATTCCTCCAGAAACAATTCTAGATCAGCCTTCTCCATGACAGATGCTTCAGCTTGGTTGGAATAAAGCCACACATTCACAAAAATGCCAAACAGCTATTTATACACACAGTCACTCACACACACACACACACCCTCCATATTGTACCTCCATTACGTAATAATAATCTCTACAGATTCCTGAGCCTGTATTAGGTACCAAACACTGTGCTAGTTTTTTACATTTTTATCTCATTTAATCCTGACCACAACACTGAAACGGGGGCCCTTTTAGTCCCATTTTTCAGATGAGGAAACAGCCTTAGAAGAGAGACATACTTTTTCCCAGATTACATGATTTAGAAATGGTGGAGCCAAAATTTAAACTCAGGTAATTCTCCACTTTGGCTTACTTGAATCTAAAAGCTGTAAGTATACAAACTTTCTACTTTCTAATCTCATTATAACTTAAAAAGCTGGTATTCTTATAAAGCAGGGGACCTCAAGCAATTCCACTTGGTGTCTCCTCATGTCTGTGATATTTTCACTGTGTCTGAAACTACTTATGGCCCGTGGTTGACTCATGAGCTCCCCTCCCCTTGACGTCACTGTGTTCCTACCCATCAACCGTAATCACCTCTACTTACTCTGACACCAGTGCTCATCTTCTCTATGCAAAGATGACCTCTCACAGGTGCCCTGTGGCCAGGCATTTTTCATGCTCAGTAAATATACATATCATCAATAACCTATTAGCATTCAGCAGCTGGAAAAAACCAAAATGGGACAAACAGTTTAAGCTCGAGCATTTACAGAAATCCACAAAGCAAAATGGCATCTGACAAACAGCGAAATTCTTGCTTCAAATGGAAAGTTCTCACTGTCCTTCAAAGGTAGACTTTGCCATGATGTGATATTTCGGTTTTCTGACCCAGAATTGGGACTTGTTCAAGACCTGCTTTGCAGCCTTCCATCAATTTCTAATTGCCCACCAAATCTTTCCCCAGTCCCTCTCACACTTAAGATATATACATTTTTTTTTTCCTGGAAACCTTCCCTATTTTCCGTTTTGTTTCACAGATAATTTGGCTAACAGGATGCCACTCCAGCTGCAACAGTCTTTCAGTGTTTATCCACAAACCAAAAGTCTATATAAAAATAGGCATAAGTTATGAATAAAATGGTGAGAAAAATGTCACTTAATGTCTCTTAGAAGTTCAGTTCGTCTGAGGTAACGTAAATTTTCTTGGCTCCCAAGGCAGTCAGCATAAAGATAAGGCATGCTTGAGCCCCCCTCGGTTTCCTGGGCTTTAAATTGCTTCCTCCTCACCTATAAATTCTGGGAAGATTCGGACACTGGTGCTCTGGAGAGTCGTCCACAAACAACACTTTGCAGCATCAGACAGCAATTTGGAGAACAAGCAATTTTGATAACAAGGTACAATTTTCTGACAAAAAAACAATAATAGTCCGTTGCAAAAGTGACAGGATGCAGCAACAGAAAAGAGCAGATTGAAGAGGAGTGCCTGATAAAAGGGCTTTTAGGTTTGTAACTTTAATCATTCTGACGTTTTGATGAATGCCTAACCTTACCAAAGAGGCTGGGGTTGAAGTCTTAATCAAGGAATGCGTAAAGGCTGCTGCTACTTGCCTTGAGACTTAAGCATGAATGTGCAAATGGATTGTAAGTCCCTGAAGGATGCTCGAAAAGCTTGGGCTTGATAAACTGCCTATCATCCCAAGAAAAGCTTACTAATAAACATCTACGGTCCTGGTTGGAAGAGTATATGCACATACCATAATATACAAAAGAAAAAAAATCCGTGACCTCTGCAGGAAATACACACATACTCTCATTTCTTTTCCAACTATCTTAATGACATCCTGGTTATGAGCTACAGAGATTTTCCACCCTATATAATGCAATTTTTATGTGTAATCTGTTCAACATTTTCCACCACTCAATGCATTTTGGCCTCCTGTTAGCTTGTTTGGCCAACCCATGATTTCAATGATTACATCTCCATTACTTACCAGATATTGCTTTATAGAGAAAACACCTAAAATTCTAATTGAATAAGGGGAGATTTCTTTTGACAAAGCTGAATATTCAGGTTCTGGTTGCAAACTATTTTTATCATCCCTCTAAAAAATTATAGGACATCAGATTTGGTACATTAAGTCCTGAAAAATAAAACACCACATATATTCCTTCCAATTCTGACAATTGTAAGTTACTGAAGATAACACTGGGTACACCTAATAATGTCAGAAAAATATCAATGTTAAGGGATAAGTTATTTTCAAATAAAACAAGTCAGCTGGAAAACAAGAAATGGTGGTTAATGCTGGAAGAACCAAATCATTGAAATGAAGAAGAAAACAAAGTAACAACCTATTGCAATTTAACTGACTGACATTTTAAGCAATAAGGAAAAGAATCACATTAAAGGTATGATAAAAATTACCCGTCTCCTCTATTACGTGATGTGAGGATTAAAAAAAAGTGGCATCATAACAAGTATGTGCTTCACTTGCTTGAAGTTAATAGTTGGTTTAAAAGAAAGCAAGAATTGTGTAATATATTTTTATTTTTTACCCTATTCCTACATAAAAGAAAAATTAATGAACAAGAGATGGGGGCAATGAAGTGAGAAGGAGGATCTATTGTAGATCTAATCCCCTGCCAGCCTTACCTGGATGGAGTTAAAAAATAACCTAATGGTTTTTTTTGTTTATGATACAAATAAATTGTTTGCTTTGTGTTCTTTTGCAATTCTACATGTTGAAATCTATAATGACATTTACTTCACTATAATTATGATGAGCTTCCCTTCCTATAACAACAACAACAAAAACATATTTATCTCACCTTATTTGGAGCATGAAGTAATTAAGACTAACTCCCAAGCTATTGTTGTTAAGTGGAAGTATCCAAGAAATACATGGTACTGGTGAACGAGAGAATCTGTTTTCAGCCTATCACCCCATCTATTGTGAGTGAAAGGAAAATGTTGATCCTGGCCTGGTACACAGCTGGCAAAGGAATACCCAGAAAGAAAGCACTGGGTGGGGGAGTATCAGTGAGTGAGCCACAGGATGACAATCATTTTCCCTAACAAGTAAATCAGGCCACTGGCTCTGGTAGAACATATTTGCCATTAAACAAATAAACTTTAATTTAAATCAACTGAAAAATATTTAGGTACTTGACCAAATCTGGAAATCATGGCTAAGATTTAGTAAAATTAGATCTGGGTTTATAGAGCATGATACAAGAGTTCCAGGAGTCACAAAAGCGACTCCCCAGAACTTGGAAAGAGAAGAACCAATACGGGACCAAACTATCCCCTTAGTCACAAAGGTTAAGGGTCATTTTGAGATTTCTATTGAGAAGAACCTGCACTTACATCAGAACTTACTGTATTTCAGAGAATCGGGCATTCTCAAAAATGCCTTGAGCCCTCATATAATCCCAAATTGAAGAACTACTCCAAACATTGTCACATATTAACAAATGGATGCTTCTAACTATTTACAACAAGATCTTAGATCCCAGGTTGTTCAAAATGAAGTTAGCAACAACACTTACACATTGTGTGTATGTGGCTTATTATTTAACGGCATCTTCACCTTTCTAGTAAACAGTCCCAAAACCTTGGTTGTTGCTTCTTTTTATTCCCTACCCCACCCCCATCAAATCTCACATCTAAGCCAACAACAAATCATCTTGGCTCTACCTTAAAAATATCCTTAGTCTGACCACTTCTCACCATGTCCCCTGCTGCCATATTGGCCTAACTTATTGCTGCAATACCGTCCTGACTGGTCTTGTTTCTACCCTTGCTCCCTGCCCCAACATATCACTCCTCTCTTAAATCCTCCAATGGCTTCCTCATTTTGCATTGGCCTTCAAGGCCCTACACAATCTAGCAACAGCCCTACCCCCCACTCCTTGACCTCATCTCCTTCTATTCTTCCCAACACCCAGTTCACTCTGCTGAGGCAAAGTTGACTCCTCACAGTTCCTCAAATATACCTGGTGGGTTTCAACCTCAGGGCTTTAGCACTGGATATTGCCTCTGCCTGGAATATACTTTTCAAAATATCTGCATGCTTCACTCCTTCACCTCCTTCACATTTTTACTCAAATGTCACTATCTCAATGAGCCAAACCTAGACCATTAATTTTTTTCTAATGCCCCCAACAATTCCCCCAACAATGTCCACCCACTTTCTGCTTTTCATTAGTGCTTATTATTTACAAATATTATATTATTTACTCATTTATTTTGCTTATTGTCTCTCCCCCAACTAGAATTTTAGGTCCAGCAGACCAAAGACCTGTTTTGTTCACTGCTGCATTTGTAGAACATAGATTATGTCTGGCATAGTGTAGCTATTCAATTAATATCGATTGACTGAATGAATAAATGAATGAATGAGTTTATAAAGCTAACTAGTATATATCAAGTTGAGAGTAAAAGCTGACTTCTAATGAGGTCAGTAGATTAAGTTTTATTCCCTGGGAAGTAGAGGGGAAGATGAAGTGGTCAGCAGGATGAAATGGAAGGAATGAGAAGTGGGATGAGGCCCCCACAAAGTTCTACTGGGCTCTTAGATGGCCATACTACCCATTATGAATTTCCCAAGAATCTTAAGTAGATTGTATTGGTCATCTTGATTTTATCAGAAAATTAGAGGGATCTCTGAGAAATTAACCAGCATGACCAAGGTCATTATAGTTATACCTGGAAGACATTGACATGTCCATCCAAGCTTGAACCATGCGCTAAAGAAGAGAGCACTTCTTAGAAAACATCCTTCCTGTGACTTTCTGGATATTTCAATATATGGAGTGGGGAGGGGGGGTCAGATGGGTAGCAGCACATCCTCCCAGTGCTTGGCTGCCATGGTGACAGTGATGGAAAGAATCAGAACACAGGGTTAGCAGGCACAAATGACATTCAACTTCACAGATTTTTCTGGCACTGTAAGTCACAAAAAAGAAAAGACATTTCCTGAGGCTTACACAACTCCTCACGAAGCGGGCAGAGGGATCCCCTCTCTTTTAGCCTGAGGCCAGGAGAGCTAATTTATAAACATGAAACTGACACACCCGAAGCAATGTGTTCTCAAATAAAAGTGTCATTTCTGTATTAGGAGTCACCAAAAACATTTTAATCATTTGGAAAACATTCCAATCTTTCTCTTAATTCTAAAATAGAAGACTTCAGTCTAAACACAGTGTATATTAGTATAGAAATATATAACAAATATAATATATTCACTATTAAATTATTTATATAATACATGTATAAATTTCTAATCAGGAAAATACTTAATATTTGAAATATTCACTCTGAGAAACTGAACTCGGTGAATCAAAACTTAAAATGAAACAGTTTCACAACAAAGTGATACATATAAATATATATATATTATTTTTTTCCTAACAATGGAGATGAAGAAGTGCTTTCTTTTGTTTCTCTTAAAATTAAACTTGTTTGAAACTCCTGACAAGGTGTGAATGGAATGTTATACATGTGTAACAGCTCCCTGGTGTCTGGCCCTCAATGGATCTCAGATTCAGCGGAGCAAACATCTGAGCTTAAACTAGCTTCAAAAAGTCATGCTTTCTACACACTGCGAAGGCATACTCTAATAAATATGTGAAAGAACAAGTGAGCTGACATTCATCTTTGCTAAGGAGCCTGTTCGCTGAAGAAACAGGATATATCTTAATGGTTTAAGGGAATCAAGCGACAGGCACGTTCTTTACTGCGAAATGGAGAAAATAGCGGCAATAATATACCGGCTCCAAACTATACCAATTCAAGGGAGGTGTCTTATTCCAGGAGCTTTTTGATCAGCCTTCATGATGAGAGTATATCTTCTACTGGTTTTTCCTGATCCCTGTAGGGCTTGGGAGTAGGGAGTGGAAAGTGAGTGGGAAAATAAGTCACAGTTCAGTCACATGTAGCAGGGCTGGATACAGGCACTACCGGCTCCCTTTTCCATTCCTCAGGAGTTCAGCACTATATATTTATTTTGTAGCCAATTTCAGCACAATCATAGGGGGCAGATCAATGCTAAAATGCCTCTTTAAAATTTGTAGCCCCAGAGAGTAGCCAACAGTACACCAAAACCTCAGAGTGTAAGTGCATTTTATTTCTTACACTAATCTGGGGGCAAGTCCTGTAGAATTGACATGTTGGCATAACTCAGTGTAAAAAATATTGGAAGTCAAGAGATTGGAGTTTAGTTTTGCATCTGCCATGAGCTGGCTGTGCAAATCTGAACTAGTAACTCCACCTCTTTGGGTCTCAGTTTTCTCAATTGCAAATATGTGACTCTGGGCAAGCTGCTTATACTGTCTGGACTTCATTTACTTCTCCATAAAAAGCAAGACAACAAGACTCAGTAATCACCAAGCCTCTGCCTGCTCTGGTATTTTATGCTGTTATTAAGGAGACTATTATTCTAACATGGCTTCTCAAGTGTAGTTAATGTTCCTGTCTTCAGTAGCTATTTTAAGAGACTTCTGAGCAAAAATTAGCCAAATGATCAAACAAGTTCAATATCTCTTTTGAGGCAAGGTTGAAGGAACTGGCATTATTTCTTGGTCAATTAAAAAATGAAGGTCAGAGGCAGCGTGGCTGGAGTGGAGTTCACTGGTTGAAAATCCTGCTCTTGGCTTCTACTAACTGCTTTGCTTCCTGCTACCTGAGTTCCCTTAGCAAGTGATTAGATTTATAAGACACATTTTAAGTGTGAAATTTTATACTATATATCTCAAGGACTGAAAAATATAAAGGAAGAATGATAATCCTTTCTGTGATGTCTGAGGGAGGTAATTCGTTTAAATCAAACCAAAAGGAATGTCAGCGGGATGGGAGGACAAACTGACACCCTGAAATATCAAACCTCGGAATGGGCTACTCTCTGGCACTACAAACCATAAACAACTACCTGTTTTTGGACAATGTATTAGTTTTCTATTGCTGTAAAACAAATTGCCACAAATTTAGGGGCTTAAAACAACACTCATTTATTATTTTACAGTTGTAGGTCTGAAGTCCCGGCAAGCTCAGCTGGGCTTTGAAACAAGGCTGAAATCAAGGTGTCAGCTGGCTGGAATTTTATCTGGAAGCTGTGAGGAAGCGTCACTTCCAAGCTCATGCAGAATTGTTGGCAGGATCCAGTTACTTGTGGCTCTAGAGCTGAAGTCCAGTTTCCTTTGCTTGTTGTCAGCTGGGAATCTCTCTCCCAGCATAAACAGGTAGTTGTTAATGGTTTGTAGTGCCAGAGAGTAGCCCATTCCGAGGTTTGATATTTCAGGGTGTCAGTTTGTCCTCCCATCCCGCTGACATTCCTTTTGGTTTGATTTAAACGAATTACCTCCCTCAGACATCGCAGAAAGGATTATCATTCTTCCTTTCTTCCTTTCTTCCTAAGGCCACCCTCATTCCTGCTCCTATGGTCCCTTCCATAATCAAACCAGACTCAAACCAGAAACTGGGAGTCAAGTCCTTCCCACACTTTAAATCTGACCTTCCTTTCTGCTTTCATCTTCTGTCTCCAGCAGGGGAAATTCTCTCCTTTTAATGGTTGATGTGATTAGATTATGCCCATAGGGATAATCTCTCCCTTGTAAGGTCAATTGTGCCATATGACATAATACAACCATGGGAGTGATATCAACACAATACTTAAAGATTCGAAGATTCTGATGTGTAATTCTGGCGGCCAGTCCTAGAAATTCTGCTAACATATACATTAGTGGTGCCTTTATTGAAAGTCACAAGGCCTAAACAAAAATGACTTTTTTTTGACAAGTTATGAAAGATAATATCAGATTTTTACAAACAGTAAGTATATGCTCATGCAAATCCTGACGAATGAGGGTCTTCTATTTTTCTGTAATTCAGGAGCTCCGAAAACTCTTGTGACCACAACACATTTGCACAGTCCTCTAAATAAGAATTCCACAGACCACTCGCATATAGTCAAATCATGATTCACAAGCAAGTCAACCTATGCTGATGTGCTCACAGATATTGGGGACTGGTGGTTTGATGGGCTGAGCCCTCAATCACAGGACTTGCCCTTGGGAAGACTGTTGCTGCAAAGGAGAGGCTAGGCCTCCCTGTATTTGTGCCTAAGAGCCTCCTCCCGAATGCCTCTTTGTTGCTCAGATGTGGCCCTCTCTCTCTGGCTAAGCCAACTTGGCAGGTGAAATCACTGCTGTCCCCCCTACATGGGATCAGACACCCAGGGGAGTGAATCTCCCTGGCAACGTGGAATATGACTCCTGGGGAGGAATGTAGACCCGGCATCATGGGATGGAGAACATCTTCTTGACCCAAAGGGGGATGTGAAAATAAATGAAATAAGTTTCAATGGCTGAGAGATTCCAAAAGGAGCCGAGATGTCACTTTGGTGGGCACTCTTATGCATAATATAGATAACCCTTTTTGGGTTCTAATGAATTGGAATAGCTAGCAGTAAATACCTGAAACTATCAAACCGCAACCCAGAACCCTTGAATCTTGAAGACGATTGTATAACAATGTAGCTTATGAGGGGTGATAATGTGATTGCGAAAGCCATATGGACCACACTCCCCTTTGCCCAGTGTATGGATGGATGAGTAGAAAAATGGGGGGGAAAAAAAAAGCACCCAGTGATCTTTTTTACTTTAATTGTTCTTTTTCACTTTTAATTTTTATTATTACTTTTGTGTGTATGGTAATGAAGGTGTTCAAAAATTGATTTTGGTGATAGACGCACAGCTGTATGGTGGTGCTGTGAACAATTGATTGTGTGCTTTGTATGACTGTATAGTGTGTGAATATATCTCAATAAAATTGAATTACTTAAAAAAAAAAGGCAAGTCAACCTATGTCAACAAAAGCAAAACCATATTAGAGAGTTCAATGAATGTCCAAGAAATATGATTCATACTAGTAACCAAATTAGGTAATAAATACAGAAGACTGTCCTTCCTAAATGGACAGTCATCATCATTTGGATAAGTTGTCTGAATAATTACCTCAAAACTCCCTACTTTTTTCCTTTGTGCATGTTTCCAAACATCCAGCTAAGGTAGTGAATTGAATAAGGCATGAGAAAGTGAGAGAATTTAAATAAAGTAGCTAAAAAAAAGAAATTTCTAATTAGTGACCTATATTGTATTAAAATTTTCACGTACAAATATAAGGCATGAAAGAAGTGAGATAGAAGCTTATGGTGTTAAACTAGAGCAATAAAAGAAAATGGTTCACCTCAATTTTCTACTAAATAATAGCATTTTAACATTCATCTTACTGAACATTTTGTTTCTGTTCATCTGCTTTGAGGAGGTATTTGAATTATTGTTGAAAACTTTTACTGTCAGTCAAGTGTCTAAAGAATCACACCTATTGCCTCTGAAATACTTTAAAATAAATTAAATTTTGAAAACTTGTGTAAAATTGCTTTTGATACCTTGAGAGCCATTACTCAATATACTTAACAGCAATACTTGAAACTAGCAGTAACACCAGATTCTTAAGATGACTGTCTTCTAGCAGTTAGAGTTTGAAAAATTTGGAAGTTACTGCTCCTATTTTGTCTTCTATAAATCTCATTTCATTCATTCTTGACCAATCTAATCATTTTTATAGGAATGGTTCACATGTAATTGTCTACACACTACCAAAAACTTCCATAAAACAGACCAGGAATGTTATAAGATGCCTTCTAAGGTGCCTTCCATTGGTTCTCATTTAAGAACTTCAGGGAAAACCTAAGAAAGTGTGAGGGTACACAACCCTTCAGCAACTGGCCCTGGTGTTAAGTCCCATCACTCCCCTTTCCTTAATTCACACACTCTATAAACAGCGACACCACCTTCTCATATCCCACCTTGCTGTGTATGTCCCTCTCCCCGTCGCCCCCTCCATTAATATCCCCCTCCTCCCTTCCCCACCTTATTTACTTCCTCCTTCTCTTTTCTTCCTTCCTCCTTCCTTCTCCTTCCATCCCTTCCTCTTCCCCTACTCCCTTACTTTCTTTTTTTTTTTTTTTTTTTTTACATTTCCTTTCTTTTTTTTCCCCTTTCCTTCTTTCATTGAATATATCGAATTTTCTTCTTCTGGTTTAAAATTTATATGCTCAAATTTTATACTTCCTTAGTTATACCAACTTTATTAAAATATTTGAAAAATATTATTTTTCTTAGCATTTTATATGTAAATATAATTTTACATTGCCCCATAGCCAGGTACCCCCCCAACACACACAGTCTCACCTCTCTGTGGCCACCTCAAGCCCTTTCTTCCAATCCCCCCCCACACACACCAACATCCCACCAGACCAATGCTCTTATCTTTGAGAATTTTGCACCCAGATTATTTTGGGTAAACTTTTCCCCTTCTGAGAGTTTTCTTATCCATATTTCCTAAATTTTCTTGTGTTCTCTTGAATTTATTAATCTTTTTCTCTTGAGCACTTCAAAGAATTTTCAAAGATCATTTTTTGAATAGTTAAAATCAAGAATAAATGTGTTTCAACTTTACGCTTAAATATCGTTTTAGCAAGATATAAAATTCCATGTTTGAAGTGCCTTTTTTTTAACAATCTATTGCCTTCATGCCTCCAGTATAACTAATGAGAAATATGATAGGAATCTGTGGCAATCTGATTCTTGTTCCTTTGCAAGTGATCTGTTTTTATTTCATTTTATTTTCCTGGAAGAGTAGTACATTTCCTTTGTCTTCGATGTCCTTAAAACTCACACTAATACATCTAGGCATGGGATTTTATTCCTTTATTTTACTTTATCTACCTTCCAACATGAGTTCTAACATATTATTTAATTTAAAAAAATGATGACATTATCTCTTCAAATATTTTCTACCCTTAATTAATTTATTTTTCTCTGCTTCTGGAACTTCCCTTTTATGGATATTAACATGTCAACATCTGCCCTCTATTTTATTCTTTTATATTTTCCATTTGTTTCTCTTTTCCTATGCTCTCTGGGAAGTTTCTCAAATTGATTTCTATTCTTTTAAATTTGTTAAGGTGTTTTATGGTCCAGAATGTGGTCTATATTGCTGAATGTTCTGTGTGAGCTTGAGAAGAAGGTTTATTCAACACTTAAAGATTGTTGTATCTTCTTGGAGAATTGACCCTTTTATCATTACACAGTGCCTCTCTTTATCCTTGATAATTTTTCTGGTTGAGTAGTCTGCTTTGTTGGAAATTAATATAGGTATTACAGCTTTCTTTTGATTAGTGTTAGCATGACATATCTTTCTTCTTCCCTTTACTGTTAACCTATCTGGCTCTTTATATCTAAAGTGAGTTTCTGTTAGAAGACATATGATTGACCCTTTTTTTCCCTACATTCTGACAATATCTGTCTTCTAATTGGTATATTTAGGCCACCCACATTTAATGTCATTATGATATATTTGGACTAATATTTTCCACATTCATACTTGTTTTCTTGTTTTCTATACAGTGCACTTGCTCTTTTGTTGCCTCTTTTTCTGCTTTATCTAGTTTTAATTGAGCATTTTATATGACTCCATTTTATCTCCTCTCTAAACATGTCAATTACACTTCTTTAAAAGTTTAAAAGTTTTTTTTTTTTTTAGCAGTTGCCTTGAAGTTCACAATATACATTTATCTCAGGGTGGACTGCAGATTATGATAAAAGAATCTAACACTATTATAAATGTATGAAATAGCCAAACTGAATGTGGTTGGGGTGAAAGATGCTGACTTAAATAACTTTGGAAATGAGTGGATCTGTAAGACTAAAGGCAAAAGAACTGCACATAAGCACTGTACTCTAGTTGATAAAGACCACATAGCCCACCCCAAGAGTATGGGTTACAGCTTCTGAGCTTCTGTATAAGTTTACTGGAATTGAACAGTTAAATAAATGGCTGGAGGATGGTGGGAGCCAGGTTTCTTACTGCTGGAGTGGGAGTTTGCAGATAAGCAAGGGGAGGAAACTAGTATAACCCTGGTAGTAATGGAGACATCAATATGAACTGATGTTTAGCTTAATGCAGATAAAGATGGTTACATATATAAATATTCATAGATAAACCAGGGTTAGTATACTCACATATATATCCTTGCTTTGTCACCTGAGAGAGCCTAAAAGCACGTGCATCCCAGTAGCAATGGGCACCCTAGCACCCAGATCTTGGACTCTCATACCATCCTCCAATTAAAGGAACCAATGCTCCTTGAAAGGAACCAGGCAGCAAGATTATGGGGCTGGGGCACAAAACATACAAGATGAGCATGAAGACTCTTGCAGTGTCAGAAAGTAAGGAAGTGCTCCAAAATTTTAAAATCCCACATGGATGGAATATGTCAAAAGGGCACAAGAGCCAACGTCCAAAGCTGGAACAACTTGAGTGACAATATAGGTAAAGTAGTATTGGGTTATAACTGAAAGTATAAAATAAATATCCAGAGTCCATACCGATTTATAAATAAATGATTGAATAAATAAATAAGTAAATGCAGGGAGGAGAGACACATATCCCATGCAGAATAATTCCAAATAATTTACCTAGATGCTCCACCCTCAAGGAGGTGGATCACAGCTCCCCATCCCTTAAGTGTTGGCTTTGCATGGTGACCTCCTTCCAAAGAGTACAGCATGGAGAGAGGGAAGAAACAGTAACTTTAACAGTGGAGAAACTCAACTAGTCCTACCTCAGCTACATGAGCAATGTCAACATCAACAGTGTTATATCCTATTGATACATATATAGCCTTGGTATGGTGTGATGAAAATGGCACTTTACCTCTGTGGTCTCTCTTCCCAAAACCATAACCCCAGACTAATCCTGAGAAAAATTTCAGAGAAATTCAAAACAAGTGACAACCTACAAAATATCTGTCTAGTACTTCTCAAAACTGATAAGGTCATCAAAAACAAGGAAAGCCTGAGAAATTGTTGTGCCCAAAAGGATCCTACAGAGACATGACAACCAAGTGGAATGTGGTATCCTGGATCAGATTCTGGAACAAACAAAAGATATTATGTAACAACTAAGGAAATCTGAATAGATTATGGACTTTAGTTAATAATAATGTATCAATATTTGTTCATTAATTGTAACAAAAATGCCAAACCAATGTATGATGTTAACAGGGGAAACTGGGTACTGGGTGTCTGGAAATTCTCTGTACTATCGTCACAATTTTTCTGTAAATATAAAACGGTTCCAAAAAGCAAAGCTCATTTTAAAAATACCAATGCAAAAAACCTGTTCATTACAATATTGTTTGCAGTAGTGAAAAAATTGAAAGTAACCTAAATGTCTAATACGGAAATGGGTAAATAAATGATGGTTTATTAATACAGAAATAAAAAACACCCCCAAAAGCAGTTTTATATAATTTTACAGTGTGAATGCAAATGTGGGTATCAGTGTAAAAAAGTAGTTTCCTTTTCAGCATAAGCCTGTTTTACTATTTCATATCTTAGTCATATTTAGATAAATCTGCAAAAATAAAATTTAGTAGAAAAAGGATAAGATGTCAAAGACAAGGACAAGGTGTCTTTAAGGTATTTCACTAAAATATGGCCTTGCAAAGACAGAAGACAGCCTGGGGTCTTGTCAACAATAACCTAGAGTTACTATAACTTACCAGGCTTGCTCTAAATAGCTTGTCAGACTTCATCATTAGAATTCAAAACCTTTATTGCTTGCCTCTGTTTACAGAATAAATTCCATATGTCTAGTAGGGTTTTTAAGCAGTTACAATCTGACTTCAACAAACCATATCAGAACTACCTCCGTCTCTATCACTAGCATCCCCGAACTCCAGCCAGGCTGGTGTCTGACATTGGCCTTTCCAAAATCTCTATTCTTTTGTCCACACAGTCCCCTGTGCCTCCAATGTTTTCTCCACTTCTGCACTTTTTAAAACCCTACTCATTGTTAATTTCCAGTTCAAATACAACCTTCTCTTCCACAAAACCTATTTAGATTTTACCAGTCAGAAAAACAAGTCAATTATTTGCTCCCATAGCCCTTTATTCATACAAAATTTATGGCAACATTTTAAAAATTTTATTTTTAGATGGTTTTATTCACACACCCATACATTCCATCCTAAGTAAACAAACAATGGTTCCCTGTATAATCACATAGTTGCATCACCACCACTATCTATATAAGGACATTTTATGGTAACACTTTAATTTGTCATATGTTATAATAATATTATATATGTCTATTTTCTCACAGTTTTTACATGTTAGTTTCTTCATTTGATTGTAAGCTCCCAGAGGAAGGGGGCATCTGGTTCATTTTGATACCCTTACTTCTTCTGAAACTATAACTCAATGCTTTACAAAAAGCAGAAGCCAATAAATGTAAGCTACATAATGGCTGAATAAACTGCAGTGGATTCCTATGGAGAAATTACTAGCAAACCTATTTTCTGCATTTTACTAAGAGTGCAGTAGCCACATGTACAGCCCTAATATGTCCCTCTAAAGTTCATACGAGTGAATGCTCAGTATACGACAGGAACTGA
The DNA here is from genome assembly GCF_015220235.1 of Choloepus didactylus. Taxonomy (NCBI): domain Eukaryota; kingdom Metazoa; phylum Chordata; class Mammalia; order Pilosa; family Megalonychidae; genus Choloepus; species Choloepus didactylus. Next base: position 216,697,526 of record NC_051309.1, on the reverse strand, counting down.
GGTTTTCAGTTAGTGTGTGTTTTGGATACTGAGCTGCATGTCCTCATTTGTATGTGCCAAAACATATACAGTCACTGCTAAAATAAAACTAGTGCACCGCTTGATTCTGGCCACAAGAAGCCTTATAGAAAGGAAATGTTTCTTAGAAACGTATTTTAAGCTTATTTACCTTTACTGCTCAGCTACCACAAAGTAGTCTGTAATGTAAAATGAGTATTGAGTTGCTTAATTGTGATGACGTTTTATGAGAAGGGACTGCAAACAAAATCCCTTACACTCCAGATAGTAATCTCGATGCCCTGAAATTTAAATAAAATGGTTTCTTTTTAATAGTGTTGTCATGATTCCTGCCAGTCTGACAATATCTCTGTCAATCGCCATTGGAAAATACTTCCAGTGTGGCTTTTGTAGAAGGGCCATCTATTTCAGCAAAGCATCCTCACTCCTGCCATTGCCCAGAGGAAGAACGACTGCACTTGCTTGGGGTCTTGAAGAGCTAACAACCCAAAACTCAGTGGAATAATCTGAAATTCTCATCTGCGTTGCCCTTGAATTCCCAGCTTAACATGCAAAGTGGGAGCTGGACAAATTCATTAGGAACTCATATTGATTTAATGGTAATCAAAATGATTATTATGTTTTGACAAAAAAAATAGACATGAGTAACTATAAAAGCTGATTCTTTAAGATGGGAAAGGCTTGTCCCTTCTAATATGCTCAAATTACTCCCAGGGAGGGGATAGTGGGGCATTCCCAGGAGAACTTTAACAAATGTCAGTGTGGTGGTTCCTCCCAGGCCACAAAGATGCACTTTACACTCAGGGTTGCCTACAGCCCCCACTGACTCAGGGAGGAAGTGCTGAGAAGTTTGCATTTGAAAAGGTATTTCCAAACAACCCAGATAGGTGGTTTATTATTAAGAATGAAAAATTACCTGCACAGACCTATACTGCACATTATAGTTTGCTTTCTCTCCCCTTTACCTAATGTGGTCCCACTCAAACCTCCTTGCCTTCTCTGTGCTAAAGGAATTCCACATTTCTGGGAAGCTCTGTGCCTTTTAATGATTTACTGAGTATGTGTGTTCAAGTGCATTTCCTTTATTAGACTGTATGCATCACCTGGATGGTACCCCAATGCCAAGCAATGCCCTTGGACACAGCAAGTGTTCAACAAATATTTGCACACTTGATTGAATGAACTACTCTAGTTTCTGTCTCAAAACTGGTATCTTTATGGCAACAGCCCTATTCTTGAAACTTCCCTAGACCTGAGTCAATGGTTTCTAACAAAAACACATATTTCAGCTTGGATTACACAGGTGGGGATCATCCTTTTTGTAAAGTGCACTAAAGATAATGATTGCTCAAATTCTTATTGCTGTAGGTTGTATCTAGAGACTCACCCCAGGCTCTGATGGTCATGGGAAAAGTAATTTACAAAATCTTTATATTTTAAGAGGCAATAGAGTGAGGTTGTTAAGCACATAGTCAATGAGGCCAGACTGCCTGGATTTGAGACTGACATCCCATTTAGCTAGATGATTTGGGGCAAGTTACTTAAGTTCTTTGGTTCTATGTTTGTAAAATGGAGAAAACAATATTACTTACCTTACAGATGTTGCAAGGATTGAATAATGTAATACATGTGAGTGCTGAGAACAGTGCCTAGCACAGAGGGGGCTCTCAGTAAACATTAGGCACTATAAGGCAGCAAGTTAAAGATCCTGGCTCATCAGCACAGCAGGTTAGAGCACTGTAGAGGGGATGGAGTCAATTTAACAGTGTGGAAAGGGCCCTGGAGTGAAAATAAAAAGATATGAATTTAAGTCCTGGACCTGTTAACTCCATGTCATCAGCCAGGTCACTGCTTCTTTGAGCAGAAATACCCTCATATCTGAATGTGGAAAATAATACCTAGCTCACAACATTGTTTTTGAGGATTAAGTAAGATAAAGAAGGTGAAAGAGAGTTTTGTGAACTATAATGTGTTATAAAATGTACAGTGCCATTTCTATTTCATCAAAAGCTCAGTGAAGGACATTTGTACTCTATTGCTTAACTGGGGGAATTTTGTATTAGGCAATCCTACTACTAGTTCTATTATAAATAGTTAATGATAACATAGACATAGCAAGTCAAAAGGAAATATATTCTTTCTTTCCTTTGAACCTAACAAGCCTAAAGGACCTTCTGGAAAGTGCACTGGGAGCAAACACTAAAAATAAAATGAGATTAATGCCTTATAGTAAAAACAAACAAACAAACAAAAAAACCAGAAACAATTACCATTTAAAATATCTTTTACCAATGTATTTGAGGCAAGATTTAAAATATGTCCATGTTATTCTCTTTCAAAGGCTTAAAAAAATCAAAGACATTAATTTTTACCCACATGGAAAACAAACTCGGAGGTTTAATTTTTATTTAATAAGGAAACTAGTCTGGAAATAGGAGATTGACTTAATAAATGTAGCATTTCAAACAGAATTTGTGATAAATACTATACCAATAGTTATATTGGAATAAATTCCATATATGTAATCCTAAAAGGGAGGACTCTTTCAGCACTTAATTTCCTTTAGTAGAGATGAGGATATGGGGGGTGAAGGAGCTTATCCTAACCAAGCTATGGCTGTCACAGGTCTCTTATACAATTGTCTAGATTGTAAAACATGGGCAAATTATATGCCATGGAAATCAATCCAACCCTTGAAGCTAAAAGATTTATATTCTTCCTGCAGATTCTTAGTCAATTTAGCTAAGTATATGCTTTTTCAACTAGGTCAGAAATCACTAACATCCTCATTATGTTTGTTTTGCTCCCTAAATGCTTCTATATAACTGATAACAAAATTTACTCTCAGTCATTCATACTTTATTTTGACTTTTACCTACCAGGGAGTCTGATTCTTGCCACTGGAGTGAAAGCATCTTTCTTTATGTTGATCAAATGGGGGACAGGTCATGTTGGACAGGAGAGTTTTCCCAGTGAACCGCTTCCCCCACAAATACTTATCAGTATTCCTATCTTCCTTGAACATATGCTTACTCTAACTGGAGTGATAATATAAAGAACAAGGAAAACATATGGTCTCAGTTCTTGAGGAACCCATGCTGTTTCAGTTTCCTAGGCTGCTTAAACAAATACCATGAAAAGGGTCAGGTTAAACTGGGAATTTACTCCCTCACGGTTTTGAGGCCAGGAAAATGTCCAAAGCAAGGCATCAGCAAGGTGATGCTTTCTCCCTGAAGACTGTGGCATTCTGGGGCTGGCTGCTGGTTGTCCTTGGACCTCAGCTCGTCACATGCAACACACATGGCAGTTCTCCTGGTCTCTGCCTTCACTTCTGGGTTCCACTGATTTCAGCTTCTTGCTTATATGGCTTTATCTCTCTGTCTGTCTGTCTGTCTGTCTGTCTATCTATCTATCTATCTATCTCTATCTCTCTATTTCATTCTCTTATAAAGGACTCCAGTAATAGGATTAAGACCCATCCTGATTGAGGTGGGTCACACCTTAACTGAAGTAGCCTCATCAAAAAGTCCTACTTACAATGGGTTCACACCCACAGGAATGGATTAAGTTTAAGAACATGTATTTCTGGGGCAGGCTCCAAACCACCACACATGCCTTAGAGTCTAAAAGCTTTTTGAAAAAATTGAATTTTCAGAATGGATTCTCAAGGTAGAAGAGTGGAGACCTGTTAAATTGGGGTAAGAGAGAGAGAAAAATGTAGGGTAATAAGGCAAAGATACAAGTATGTATAATAGCAGTGAAAATGAAGAAAGGCTACGAAACAGGAGAGATGGATTCAGTAAAAGAATAGAAGAGGAAGATGGACATCCTCATAGCAATGAGAGAAGAAAACCACTTTTCATGATAACATTTCAAAGAAGCTTTAAAAGGGGCATACAGAGGAGGGAATACAGGAGGGAATTTGGAAATAGAAAAAAAAAAAAGGATAATTTTGTAGGTAAGCAGACCAGGGGGAAAATGTGTGGACAAGAGAAAGGTTTATAAAGTGAAAAGGCAGAGTGAGTTTGGTATATATTACTATGTAATTGCAATAATGAAGTCACTATTGTATCCTTCTTCAATTGTTTCCTCTCCAAGTCCACTGCTGAGAAATAGGCACCTGTGTCATCAGTAAACAGAAGTCAGAGAGGGAAAATAAATTGTCTGAGAACACAGGAGTTAGGCAGATGAAGGTATAAAACCGAGGGCTTTTCTTTGTTGCTCAGATGTGGCCTCTTTCTCTAAGCCCACTCAGCCCACTGCCCTCCCCCCTACATGGGACATGACTCCCAGGGATGAGTGTGGACCTGGCATCATGGGATTAAGAAAGTCTTCTTGACCAAAAGAGGGAAGAAAAATGAAACAAAATAAAATTTCAGCGGCTGAGAGATTTCAAATGGAGCTGAGAGGTCACTGTGGAAAGTATTCTTATGCTTTATATAGATATCCCTTTTTAGTTTTTAGTGTATTGAAATAGTTAGAAGGAAATACCTGAAACTGTTGAATTGCAACCCAGTAGCCTTGATTCTTGAAGACAAAAGTGTAACTATTTAGCTTACACGGCATGCCTTGTGGCTCACACTCACTTTATCCGTTGTATGGACAGATGAGTAGAAAAATGGGGACAAAAATTAAATGAATAATAGGGGGATATGGGAGGATGGGGTGTTTTGGGTGTCTTTTTTTTACTTTTATTTTTATTCTTTTATTTTTTTGAATAAAGAAAATGTTCAAAAATTGACTCGTGATGAATGCACAATTATATGATGGTACTGTGAACAATTGATTGTATGGTATGTGAATTTATCTCAATACAACTGAATTAAAAAATAAAAATAAAAAATACTAACAAAACAAAACAAAAAAATGAGGGCTTAACCACCCTCAATGTTCAGACATAACCCCGAGGTCCCCCTCTCACAGCCAGCCTCCAAAAGAAATACCATCTGGCTATAAAATAAAAAGAACCAAGGTCCAATTAATTCCTGGTGCTCAGACTAACCACAAGGTTATCCCAGCCCCACAGCTGATAGTATATGATTTCCAAAGCGTGGTCTTTATTTTAGAGAAAAATCATGCCTGAATTCATTAGTGGGAAAGTCTAAATGATTATAGATTCCAGAATAAAATAAAGGGGCTGGGAGTGGGGTGGGGGTGAGGAGGATTTATCTAAGACTGCAACATACCTTCCTTTTGCGTCATTCTCTAAGGTCCGTAATAGCAGTATGTATAAAGTATAGTACGTATGCAGAAGAGTAAGGGATTGATTCTGCTTGAGGTAAAGGGCAGGAGGAAGAAGAATTCAAGAAAGCTCCATGGAGGAGGTGACCGTAAGTTGCGCCTTGAAGTCTTAGTAAGATTCTTGCAGGTGGAAGGATTTCTGTCTCAACACCACCTCCCGCAGAACTGGTAAATGAAGACGACTTGAGTGGATTTCCTTCTTTCACTACTCAATGTTTTCCTTTAATTTCCTAAGCACAGGCAGCAGGAATATGGCCAGAAACAGAGCACCCTCAAGGCTTCCATGAATGGTTTTAGAATCCAGAAATGAAACTGTATCTTATTACCAAAGGATCGCTGTATGGTATAACTCACCATGAGAGGTGGGCTGTCTAGTCCACGAATAAAAATGTCATTTGGCATGCCATTGGGACAAGTCTTGTGGGCTAACACCTAACAAATAAGTACAGAGAAATGATAGAATATTTCAAGAAAATTTCTGAAATCTCATATTTTGAAGAAATATGCAACATGTGATCCTTATATCTATGACATTATTTACACGGTTGGATATACACTGAATGTTCCTTTTAATACCTACAGTTTATTCATAGGGAAGGAGAGGAGTGGTGGCAGCCTGTTAATGGGGTAGGTTTTAAGAAACTCACTTATACTTTACTTTTCTATATTTATGGACTCACTTTAAAAACTGTCTATAGCTCTTAGCAATTTCAGTGAGGATATGAAGTAGCCTATAACATAGGACAATTAAGAAAATGGAGTGATTGAGAGAAACTATTTTTGAATCAAAAGTAAAAAATACTTGTAAGAGAATAGGTAGTTACTGTAATTGTGAACTAAATTTAGCTGTGGGCTCACATTCCTGTGCGACAAAGGAAAACATGCAAACTTTCATGGATTACTTACAGATCATTAATGAAAGAAAGCAGACAAGCTCAACTGTAAGAACATGTTATTTCTGTGAACTAAGTCCTAGGAAGACTTCATCACAGCAACCCTTGTGCAAGGAATCCTGCATCACATAAAATACAAAAAAAAATCTTCAACTGTAGTTTTGTGTTGAAATAGAAATAGGCTTTTCCTGTGCTGTTTCTTATATCAACTTCAATAAAATAGCTGAGGACAAAACATTATATTTTAACTCTGGGAAGGAATTTCTATGGAGATGTGAACTAAAATAGTCCCAGCACATTGCTCTCCTGGGATATAACATAATGCAGGAATAAAACATAGAAAAACAAAAGATGTTATTAGATAACATGTCAGAAGTTCAAAAACCATTCAGCTTAACCAGTTCAATCCTTGAAGCACCAGATCTCTGCACTGATGGTAGAGGAAAGATTCTTAATTTTAAGATATGAAAAGACTAGTGACAAATTAATGTTTCAAGGTAAAAGCAACTATTTCAATTTATAATCTCACTTAGATAGAGGTCACCCCACCTCTAAACAAAGTTGAGTTAGAGTGGTTCACATTTTTTCGCTCAAAATAATTTTGAGACTAAGTACCTGCATAACTCCTTAACTACAAAGTTAGGGTTCTGTGTGAAAGCATAAAAGAAAAATTTAATATACTATCAATCATCTTTCTCATATGTGAACTATTTGGAAGCTTCTATTAATCTACCAGACCACTTTAGATTATACTTACTGAATTTAAAAAAAAAACCAAGTTAATTCATTCCTTACTTTGCCCTAGACGTTCATGTTCCAGTGTCCTTCTGAATCAGTTCTTAAAGGATTACTCGCCTCCTACAGTCTGCATCACTCTTAGGAAGGAACAAGAATGCTCTGCAGACCCACATACTACAAATTCATATTGTCCAACTTCATTTTTGTAAGGGCCATTAGAATTCTCCCCAAACCTTCTCCTCTGTGTTATTGCCAAATGCTCTAAATAGCATCATAAGCCTGCCCATCCTCATCCACTCGCTTTAAGAAGGCAACCAGCCCCTGCCAAAGATGACCCCATTATGCCACTCCTTCTAATTGTTGCAAAGATTGAACATATATCAACTCAGGGGCCACCTGCTCTATGTCTCTGCCTATTTCCTCATGTCGGGTATGAAATCTGACTGTATTTGATTATGCCATGATCACCTCTTGTTTTCAGTAGTGTTGGTTGTGGGCTATTGTGCCCCCATGCCATCAGGCTACGCTATGAGATGTTAAACACTACAGTAAGGCAATTGCATGGGCAAGCAAACTGTGCTTGTCATCATTAAGAGAAGGGTTTAGAGGAAACTTCTTTAGTTCAAAGGTCCAATGTGGAGTCCAAGAATGAAATCTGAACCAGGGACCACAATTGAAGCTCTCTGGAGCTTTTGCTTGATCAGAGGTATTCTTGAATTGACCACATATGATGCCTCTTGTCATCTGCTGTTCTGGTTTCTCTGCTTTACCCTTTCTCTGGGTATCCCTGCTTTTATATACTTTTGTCCATCGTAATTCCATAAAATCCTCCATCTAACAGTAGGTTAGTATAGGCTGGAGTGAAATAGTGACACATCCTAGAGTAATTTGGGCAGATAATAAAAAATATGTTTACAGCCTCCCCCTCCCCAGCCCTGAGGATCTGGCGGAAGGTGCGGATGTGTTGGACATCCTCACCTGGACTGGTGTTGATGTTGTCACAAACATTGGGACTGGCGGTTTGATGTGCTGAGCCCTCGAGCATGGGACTTGCCCTTATGAAGCTCATTACCACAAAGGAGAGTCTAAAGTTGTAGGTAATGGTGCCTGAGAGTCTCCCCGAGTACCTCTTTGTTGCTCAGATGTGGCCCTCTCTCTAACTGAGCCATCTCGACAGGTGAACTCGCTGCCCTCCCCCCTACATGGGACCCGACTCCCAGGGGTGTAAACCTCCCTGGCAACGCAGAGTATGACTCCCGGGGATGAATGTGGACCCGGCATCATGGGACTGAGAGTATCTTCTTGACCAAAAGGGGGATGCAAAATGAGACGAAATAATTTCAGTGGCTGAGAGATTCCAAATGGAGTCGAGAGGTCACTCTGGTGGACATTCTTATGCACTATATAGATAACACCTCTTAGGCTTTAATGTATTGGAATAGCTAGAAGTAAATACCTGAAACTACCAAACTCCAACCCAGCAGTCTGGACTTCTGAAGACAGTTATATAATAATGTAGATTACAAGGGGTGACAGTGTGATTGTGAAGACCTTGTGGATCACACCCCCTTTATCTAGTGTATGGATGAGTGGAGGAATGGGGATAAAAACTAAAGGACAAATGGGGTGGGATGGGGGATGATTTGGGTGTTCTTTTTTCACTTTTATTTTTTATTCTTGTTCTGGTTCTTTCTGATGTAAGGAAAATGTTCAGAGATAGATTGTGGTGATGAACGCATAACTATGTTATCATACTGTGGACAGTGGATTGTATATCATGGATGATTGTATGGTGTGTGAATGTATTTCAATAAAACTGAATTTAATAAAAAAAAAATCCTCCATCTACCCTTAAACATCGTATCAGTCCTCTTGGTTTTATCTACATCCCACTACTTAATTTCAATTCCCTCTATGATCCAGCTTCACTCTATTCCTCTCATTTTATTTTTCACTCACCTTCCTATGCATCCTGCTGTTTTTCAGCTGTATTCTACCCTGCCTCTCAAGCACAGCATTATATATCACTAATATGACTTTGATTATACTGGATGAACTGAGAGGCTCCTTTTGTGCCTCTCTAAATCTCTGATGAGTAAATTCAAGTGTCAGCTACCACAATGAAGACCTTGCTAATCACCTTTACTCAACTCAATATTCATATACTTTGTAATGCATAGATTCAATCTTAGTTCCTGGGTATTATTTTTGTCTCTCATATTAGAATGTAAGCTCCATTAAAGATAATTATAAATATTACATTTCTTCTGTATCCTACATTACAGCCAGAATAGTGAGCCCTAATAAATGCTTGTTAGTTGACCAATTGTTTGGTTAATTGACTGTACATTAGAGGAATGCAAAGATAACTTTATACTATTATTGCTTTGGAGGAGAACCGACTTAGGCTCCTCTGAGTTTTCAAAGACTTCTAAAATGCTTCAATGCTCATTTGTTCTTGAAAACAATTATTTTACATTTGTCAACATGATACATTCAGTTTTAATCCCATTTCATAATGAAGCTGATAACTACACCTGCCAATAATGATGATAAATGTACTGCCTTACACAACATCTTTTGTTCCTTACTAAAATCCATAAAAAGCATATGATTTTATGGCAAAAGTGCTTTCAAATGTGGAATTAAAGTGAATGATATATAGTTAAAACCTTTTTTTTCAGAAAAGATGAATCTCTTTTTTTCTAATTAATGTAAGTAGGAGTCAGGTACCAAAAGTCTTTGCGCATCTTGTGGAAAATTCCATCCTTTCAATTCAAGGAGTTCTACTCCCACAGTACGACTTGTCTGCATTTGACTCCTAGCTTTAACATCAGAAGCTGCTCTTGTCGATCGCCCCCCTTTCCCTCCCATGTCAGGATGTGATACATGAGGTTAGAGTCCAGTATAATGCAAGTCACATCACAGAGGTGCAGGGAACATCAAATTAAACATCAGATGCTCCTGTTCTTAAACCTCATTTAAGTAGTGCAACATGGTACTCGATCAATACTCTCTCCAATTTTTTTTTTTTTTTTTTTTTTAAGCAAATCATCTCTCTCTTGTTGCCCTTTGAACATTTAGAAGCCCTGGGATGAACAGCAAATGGTCACGAACTTTGGGACTTAGGCTTTCTCCATTCCCTACCAGGCTCTACAAGGGAAAAGGAGAAGTTGAAAACAAATGTTCATATTCCTTTGATAAAAAGGTTTCACCCCATGATGAAGCATGGAGGCATTTTCAGTAGTGTATTGTAGGTAAATATCATCTGAAGAAAACAATGTAACTTCTTAAATTAAAAAATAGATAACCTTCTCTCCAAGGGCAGGAGAGATAACTTGATACACTCACATTATTTGGAAAAAGAGAGAGTGTGGGCTTTGGAATCTGGCTCTGGTTAAGTCTCATCAGGTTGTGACCTTGAGACTACCTTCCCTCATCTCTCAGTACCGGATTCTGGTACTTGTATAAAAGACTTGTGTGAGCAGTAGGGCAAAATTTCAAAGAGCCCAGAGCAGTGCCCAAAGAAGACCGCTAGAAATGATGATGATGATGATGATGATGATGATATACCAAAACAAAGCAAACCCTTTTAACTGTGAAGGGGGTAGTGGTTTGTTTACTCAAGAGTTAAGATTGTTTTCCAGTGCAAAAAAACAGCCCCTTAGAAAAGAAAAGATAAATGTTCCAGGAGCAAATCCTATATACTATGTTGCAGGAGATCCTCCCATTTGATGCAAGCATATAGAGAAAGGAAAATATTATTCTATGTCTATATAAGGTGGAGAACCTTATAGGTGTATGATTGTGCTGGTTTGAATCTATTATGACCCCCACAAAAGCCATGTTCTTTTAATCTAATCTTGTGGGTGCAGATTTATTGTGGGTGGGATCTTTTGATTAGGCGGTTTCCGTGGAGATGTGACCCACCCAACTGTGGGTGAGACCTTTTGATTACATCATTTACATGGAGGTGTGACCCCACCCATTTCAGGTGGGTCTTGATTAGTTCACTGGAGTCCTTAAGAGAGAGTTTATTTTCTGAAGCAGCAGCTAATAGTGAAGGTGATGGGGGCCATTAAAATTTCTAAATGAATCAGGATGATTTCAAAAAGCAACAACATAGGAGTATCTGTCTGGAATGGGTAAAAAGGAATTCCAGTTTCATCAGTGCCCAAGGGTCACCATGCTTGCATTGTGTCTTCAGTTACTACACAATCGTGCATGGCACTCATCTCCACAGACAGAACAATGAGGCAGTTTTGAGGTTTCAACCATAATCCACTTCCCTTAAGGCTGATATGTCAACCCTCCCAGTCTAGAATAAGGGTTAGGCTGACAACAAAGGAAGGGAAAGGAGACTACTAGATACTACTGGCTAATAGGGGAAGGTGCCTACCAAAAAATACTCTTTGGGGAAGTTTTCCTTTTATTATATATCTCAGTAAAGACAGAACATCTTATTCTCTTCATATTTGCAATACATTTTCTCGTCCAACCACTTCCTATCACTATAGTACAACTATACTGAAACTACTATCTGCCTAGTCCCTAAAGCTCAGGATTCAGTAATGCTATTTGTGTTTATCAAAATAAATAGACTGTATATTAATTTCTGCCAGACAAATCTTTGGACATTTTTACCTACCTCACTTCAAAGATACTCTCTTCCATATAACAGTAAAACAAACAAATAAAAGCAAAAAACCACAAACCAAAAAAAAAAAAAAACAATCCTTCAAATATACAGTCTATGATTTGGGGCATAATAACTATTTGGTAAATGCAATTCAGAATGGGTACTCCACTTATAATTCAAATAAAGTTAAATGCAACATAGTTTGTTGAAATAACATAATTGAGATTAGGAATCTCGAGATGCATTTTCTACTAATTCCTCTACCAACCACTTGCTTTCTTAATAAAGACAAGTTACCGTCTATCCATTTCCCCAACTGTAAAACAAAATTCTTAAAATCTGCATTCAGAAAACCACATATGGCATGATGAAAATAAATGAGACATGTATTCAGTACCATGAATTCCTTGGAGCCCAGCGCTCCATAATTGGGACATTCTCTTGTTGTTAGGCAACGTAGAATGGATAACAAATTAAAGTCTGGAACAGCACTGACATAACTACATTTGCAATGCATTTATATGATGACTGTACAGGAAAATTCATGAGAAGTTACTTACTGGACATAATATATTTGAGACGTGGAGAATTCACATAAGTACAGAGTTCAGAATGGCCAATGCATATATCAACAGGTGAGAAGAATTCTAACCATACACCATTTTTTCAAAACAGTTCCAACTTAGCCAATTCATTGGCATGTCCTGGAACACCAAGATTGCTAAAGGTAATATATCAAACAGAAAGGAGTCTCAGTAAGCTGTAAGGGGTAGCACAGGGGTTTTCAATGGCATACTTATGTTAGATTACTGTTCCTTCCCATTGCAGAAGCAAATTCTTCTTTCATTTAAAAATAGCTAAGTTCCAAGGGGGATGCAAAATGAGACGAAATAGTTTCAGTGGCTGAGGGATTCCAAATGGAGTCGAGAGGTCACTCTGGTGGACATTCTTATGCACTATATAGATAACACCTCTTAGGCTTTAATGTATTGGAATAGCTAGAAGTAAATACCTGAAACTACCAAACTCCAACCCAGCAGTCTGGACTCCTGAAGATGATTGTATAACAATGTACATTATAAGGGGTGACAGAGTGATTGTGAAAACCTTGTGGATCACACCCCCTTTATCTAGTTATGGATGAGTGGAGGAATGGGGATAAAAACTAAAGGACAAATGGAGTGGGATGGGGGATGATGTGGGTGTTCTTTTTTCACTTTTATTTTTTATTCTTGTTCTGGTTCTTTCTGATGTAAGGAAAATGTTCAGAGATAGATTGTGGTGATGAACACACAACTATGTTATCATACTGTGGACAGTGGATTGTATATCATGGATGATTGTATGGTGTGTGAATGTATTTCAATAAAACTGAATTTAATAATAATAAAAAAATAGCTAAGTTCCAGATCATTTCCAGTATTTTTCCAGGAGCAGCCCAAGAGGACCATATGCAAGGCAGATGCTTAAAGGTTCAAGGAAGTTCTTGAGGCATAACAGCTTTGAAAAGGGAGTTGATTACTCTGGAAAGCATTTCCACCACTGCTGCTTTACCCTATATGAAAGGTGATGTAAATTGGACTGGGCCTAAATAAAGGGTCTGCTACTTAGGATCATGGTAAACATGAATGACTCAGAAAGCAGGAAGTTACAGAACGTGACTTCCCTGTTGAGGAGGTATCTAGGCTTTGTCCTGCAGTCCAGCTGTATTATTTAGATTCTTTCAGTTTGTAAGCAACAGAAATACATGTAGGCATCTTCAAAAATCAGAGGGGACAAGTTATTGTAAGGATAGTGTGATAATAACGGTTAAGAATCTCATGGAAACTCGGGAACTTCATAGGAAGGGCTTCATAGAAAGGGTAAGTGCACTCAGGCAGGCTTCTTGGAAAGGAGAACTGGAAGAATGCAGGATCTACAGCACCTCAATTATCTAGGTAACTTGTCATCCCATCATTGCAAATCTATTATTTCTCCACTTTTGTCATTATGCAGCATCTCCATGTGTCTCTAGGCCCATTGTAATTGATATAACTAATCAATAACTTCCCCTTTATACTGTATGTTATTGTCTTATTATCTTTTCTTCCTCCTGACTCCTGCTTCTTCATCATCTTGACTTGCGTGTGACTCCTCATGGCCTCTGCTACCTCGTGTGCTCAAAATTCTTGTCCTCTTTCTGTGTCTTTATTGCACCTGCTTTGACCACCAAATTCCAAAGTAAGAGAGAATTGGACTGGCATAGCTAATTTGTTCATCATTCCTTTTTTTAGACAGAAATTTTAATGGTAAGCTACCTCTCAGGGTTTTGGCCAATTATCAGTATCTTTGGCCTGCTTGCTGATAGTTAGGGAAGGCCACATGAGCAGAACCTTCAGTGGAAATTGTGCATCAGGTACTTTCCATCAGAAGAGGATTGTGGAAGTGGAAGACACTATGTTTAACCTGCCCAATACACCAGTTTTCAAGAATCTCACCCTCCTTCGGTTTTGGCCAAAGTCTGAAAAGTAAAAGTACCAACTGATTACCAAATGAAATCATTTACTCAGTTGCAAAGAACTGAATAAGCTCTGCCAGTTAATATTAGTTGTTCCTAGAAATGGAAATACACTCTTTACCTTCCTAAAAGTGAATAAGGAAAGGTAAGACAGAAACATATGGCTATTTCTTAACCGGTAGCACGAGGTTTTATTATAGCTAGTTTACTATGAGGCGGTCTAGTATAAGGGATCAAGTACTGAACTGAAAATCAGAACTGGATTTTTTTCTTACCTTAGAATATAAGCTGTATTTTTGCTATAAATTGCAGAGTAACCTTGAATAAATTACTTCATCTCCTGATGCTTCAGTTTTCTTATTCTAAAAATGAGGATGAAGATGTAGGGGTGCAGTTCTACCATTCTACCATTCAAGATATTTTGGTATTACTATTATTTATCCAAATAAAACACGGAATTGCCTGATTTATTTCACAGTATATTCTGATTCTCGTGAGCTTGAAAGTTAACCAACTTATGTCGGTTTCTCCAAATTTCAATAAACTAGACTTTGAGTATGCCATACGTCAATTTGAAATGAATATTATGGTTACCTTGATCTCTGTTTATAAAAACAGAGGAACATGGAAAACAGAGTATGTATATGTATCCCACAGTGGAATGAACATCAAGGTTTGATCTGAGTATATGGCTTACTTACCTCAGCCTCTCTGCCTGTAGTAACCAAAATGATATCAATAGTCAGTCAGCTTGTACAAAATTCACACATCTATTTCCCTTATTGTTACTCAGATCTTTACCTATTAGAGAAGAAAATTGAGTTCAGGTGATAACTTAAAATCTGTATGACTAGGAAATATTCCACTATACATAGTTTCCAATCACTATGTGGGAAAAGTAGTAAGTTTAGGAGTCAATCAGTCTTGTGTAAAATGCCAATTCTATCATTTACTGATTGTATGAAGTATCACAGGCAAGTTCCTTGAAATCTCTGACCTCTAATATTACCCAGATTTCAAGGTCACCTCTAAGTTTACATGAGGCAGTGCATGAAAAGTAAATAGCAGAGAGCACAGTGTGGCTTAATATTCAAGATGTGTAGGTGCTTGTTCCAATCCCTCTCCTTTGTCTGACTACCTTTTGCGCTTTTTACTGAAGTTCTTCAGGCAGCCCATCTCCGTGACTTTTTCTGAGAAACTGTCTACCAGAAAAATCCTTGCTAGTTATTTGGGATTCACTCATGAGGGGTTAAATGAACTCCACAGAACCATGTAGCTAAACACTGCAGTTCTATGAGACAAGCAAGGGCAGTAATTTTTTATAGAAAATTTCATAGAAGCCAAACCAAGACAACAAATTATTTGACTGAGATCACTTAGAGGGTGAGTTATAAACGGATATCTCATAATACGATTTGCTAAAGGAGTTGATACATCGGTATTGTAGAGCCATTTCCCCTGAAGGTTACACTGAAGAGTTAAAATTAGGAAGCAATGTTTTGCCAAGTGCCACACTGCAGAACAAGGATACATCATCGATAATTCTGCAATGAGGTGTGATATAAGTACAGCCCCAAGAATCAACAATATGAAAACTGAAATCATTAAAATATATTTTGAAATCCAATCTCTGCAGGAAAAAAGGCCTTTTTAAGACAACCATTGAATTGGATTTTTTCACATTGTATAAGTATACATACAGCCAACTAGATATCATGAAATATTTGAAACTATCACACTACTATATTATATTTTTGCTTCCTTTTGAGATAGAAGTTACTCTCCAATATCTTTATTAGTTCTTTTCTGAGTTTCTAAATTAAAAAAAAACAACAACAACAAAAAAAAACAAAACAGAAACAAAAAACAACAAAGAAAAATATTTGAGGCTGAACAAAGATGTGGAAAGAGTAATTTCATTTCTGGTCCTCTTACATTAAATTACAACTTTTATTTAATGACCATGAAATGATTTCTCTATAGTTTTGCATTAATCTTCAGAAGTACCAGGTATACTGAATTCAGAGTACTTTTTACCCTTTCTATAAATGCTCTCTCATTATGGATAGAAAAGCTAGCTTGAAATTTTGTAACTCCTTTATATTAGGAAAAGTGCAAGATGTATGAAAAAAAAACCAAAAATAGAACTCAGATTCCTGAATTCTTGTTCTCGAATCAACCTTCCACACTTATTAATCTCTCCTTTTCTCTACTTTTCTCTTCCTTCCCTTTCCTGCAACTCTCCCCTCAAGTAATTCTTCACACTTTTTTCTTTTCTAAAGTAAGATCACAAACATCATAATTCTCTTTTGTAAACACCCTCTGACATATGGATATTAATAATGTTTAGTCCTTCTCCAAATAGCACTTGAGATCATTGTAAAGAAAAATGAGAGTCTGAGATGGGCAATTCCCCAAAGAGTGTGCAGTCTTAGAGAAGAAGGTAAAAAATAATTCTTGCCATAAATGATCCCCTGTGTAAATGCTTTTTAACGGCTAATTTCACTGCTGAACAGTCAAAAAGGACTGCATAAATTGAAAATTCTTCAAATAATTACATTATGTGCTTACAGTGCAAGATGTCAAAAACCCTCTTCTTGCTCTGTGACCAAAGGTACACAGAGGCAATGTCTTAGCGCTGAAAGACCAGTGATTGCTAAGAAGAGACTTATCAACCAGGATCTGTCTCTTTTCTCCTCATATTCTTGGCTGGAAGTGTTGGAGAAGCAAAGGTTGGGGGTTCCCTGCAAATGCTGGCATGGGTGTCACTCTGATCCCAACCAGACAACCCAACAGAAGCATTTTCTTGGGTGTCCAGGTGCAAGAAAGGCGGGGTGGGGGGGTATTAACCATTCTATTCCTTATGTTTCTCACCAAAGCTCAATATTACTCAAAATACTTCTTCCACTATACCTCAGCCTTCAGGAGAAATTCTAAATTCTTAAGGTCACCACCTGTGTAGTTTTAAAGTAGACTTCCCACTATTTCAGGATTTCAATATGAATTTATCAATCACATCTTCAGAAATAGGATAACTGTAATCACTGGGAAGGAGAATGAGATAAAATTTGACCTATTCTCTATGATAAAGGGCTCAAAGAAAAGGCACTCAGAGTTTTCTTCTTTGTTTTAGAAAGACATAATTTAGAAATTACGTTGGCAATAATTTTACAATGTTACACTGTTCATAGTTCAAAGAAGAACTTATATATTTCATAACATGCCATTTTTATGTTTCATCTTCTATCACATCTCTTAAAGTAAAAATATTTACCTTCAGGGATGAAAGTTTATTATTTTGAGATTGAAAGGCATATCCCCTTGTGCCTCTTTTGGTCTTTACAGTTAAAAATTTTCAGACACATAGATTTAAAGTTATCTGCCAGAGACACCTTAATTTGGAATACAAGACCCTTCATAACATGGTTTCTGTCCACTTCTCCAGTCCTTCACACTACTCAGGAGCTACATCAACAAATCTGCAGTTGCCTGATCTTGCCTTTCTCTCTCTCCATTTTGATTTTCTGCAAACAATCTTTCTCTTCAGTTTTGCATGGGCAATTTCAATTCAATCCTCAAGACGCCCTGTAGATAAAGATGCAACTTGAGATTCCTTAGCTGTGCAATCTTTCCTAATCCCCTGGTTGGATTGGAATCTACTCCTGCATGCCCTCTTAGAACATTGTGCGTGTCCTTAACCTAGAAATTCTCACACTGTTATATCTTTATCTGCTCTCTTCTCTATTTCCTACATTATTAGGTCAACAGTTCTCTTTGAAGAACAATTACGTATCATTCACCTTTGTTTATCCAGCCAGTGCACAGAAGATGCTCCATAAATGTTTGTTGAATAAATTAATTAGTGATCCTTGTGGGTGGAATTACTGATTTTGTTAAAATTTTAATTAAATAGCAATAGAATTGACCTATTTGTGAAGTAATTGAGACTCAAGATGGTTAAAATGAGTGGTCTATAATCAAAACTCTAGAAGGCAATGGATCTGGGATTCAGATCAGGAATTCAACTCCACAGGTCTTACTCTTACCTTTCTACTAGTTGAGTCCTTCACAGCAGCAGCCAGAAGTGAAATACTTTTTAAAAATTTCCACAGGTGACTAAAAGATTGACATGGGGGATATATGATACACAGATCTCTAGTGTTCTTTGAATTATTGATTCACAGTCTTGAAAAGACTCAAGGGCTATAATATTTATGACAATATCATTGAAAGAAAAATAATCTGCAGTCTTTATCCAGAGGACTAGGTAACCTCTAATGTCCATTTCAGACTTAAAATTGTACAACATTACTCACATTAATTGATTAAAGGTAATGTGTGCCAACCTGTGTGAGTCACTATACAAGGAAGTGAAAGGCACAGCCCTCTCCTAATAGAGGCAAAAGATCCCCTCCACCATTCTTTGAAAACTCCTGCCAGATTGAAACTGGCACCATTCATTTGGCAGGAAGAAATTTCCACATTGCCATGCTCAGTATAATCATGTTGGTTATTAACAATTACTTACTAGGCATCTATGCCCAATAGCCTCTGGGAGCTAAACGAAAGATAATTAAAAGTTTTACATGAAAAATAGAAGCTCCTCAAATAATATTGTAAGAGGCATTGAGGAAGAGTTGACAGATACTTTTGTTTATAATCAAGCCAACCAAGTAACTAAAATAAACAACAGACCATGGATTTTAGATGGAGAAACAGAAGAAGACTTATAGGGGAGGAAGAATTGAAAAAGAGAGGTCAGGCAAATCTAGACACTGCACCCTTTTCCTAAACCTTTTCTTCCTCCTCTTATTGTAGAGCTCACTATCATCCCGTTTGTCTCATCCAGAAACTAGGAGTTTATCCTCCATTACCCCATCTGCCCCTCACTCCCTGTGCTAGTTTGGATCTATTATGTACCCGAGAAAAGCCTACATTCTTTTAATCCAATCTTGTGGGGGCAGACCCATTGTTGGATGGAATCTTTTGATTAGGTTGTTTCCATGGAGATGTGACCCAACCCATTCAACGTGAATCTTAATCCACTTCCTGGAGACATTTTGGAGACAGCTCAGAGCTGAGAGAAGCTAAGAGGGAAATACTCAGAGACGTTTTGGAGAGGACCAGCAGGTGTTGCCGTGTGCCTTCCCACGTGACAGAGGAATCCCGGATGCCAGTAGCCTTTCCTCCAAGAAGGTATCCTCTTGTTGATGCCTTAATTTGGACATTTTCACAGCCTTAGAATTGTAACTTGTAACTTAATAAATCCCCATTGTTAAAAGCCAACCCATTTCCAATATATCGCATTCCAGCAGCCTTAACAATTCGAAACATTCCCCACATGCAATAAGTGGCTAGATCATGGTGATTCCATTTATTTAATATATATTGGATGCACTCTCTTCTCTCCATTCCCATGGCCAAGGCCTTAGTTTAGATTCTCACTATCTCTTAATGTCCTGTGTCTCACCCAAGACCAGCCATCCTCTACATTAACAAGCAGACTTCTCTAGACTCCACATCTGATTATAACGTCTTGCTCACAGTCCTTCAGACATTCCTCTTTGCCCTCAGCATTACGTAAAAGGACCTTCATAATTTGGTTCCTACTGACCACTCCAGTGTCATCATTCCTCAACAAACTTTGCTCTAGATATTCAAAATCATTCTTTATTCCCTGAATACATGGAAACATGCTCTTTCAGAACCTCTTGTTCTAATGTCATGGGTAATCTTCTCCTTACATCTCTGCTCTGGTAATTCCTGTGATGCTTTGGGATCTTCATCCATTTCTCTTGATCTCTGTCACTTAATCTAAACTTTCAGAACTGCTCTCTGCAGCAGCCTTCACATGGTCCCTCCGCAGCTTGTCCTTCTACAAACTGTTCTCTACTCTGAAGATATAATGATGATTACAAATATGAACACACTACTCACTTTCTGAAGACTCTTCAATGAGTTTTCATAGACCTGAAGATATAAACAGGATCCAAATCAAAGTCTATAAGGTACCACATGTTCCTGCCAGCACTGACTCCACCATATCACCAAATGTTCTTCCCCACTGTCTCCTTGAGCAAAACCTCTGTGCTCCTGCCCATCATGAGGCATGTTTACACATCCTGTTCCATCTTCATGAAAGACCCTTCCATACCCACTATCACTACCCACTTTGATTATATCACTAATATACATTATTTAAATATCAGACCCTTTATCTCTTCCTCAGAGAGCTCTTCCCTGGACTTGCCATCATCACTGCCCTGCACATCTGCCAGCACATGCACACCTGCTAACTAGGTAATATTCTTTTGTCTAAATTTTCTTATCACCAGGTTTTTTTTCCTAAAAAAAAACCCTCTTATTTAAAATTACATTTAATTAAGAGTTTAACTGATTATCATCTAAATCTATCACTAGGCTGCAAACTCCATGAAAGCAAGGAACATGCTGTTTTACTCAAAATTGCAAGGGTTAGGGGCAGAATATTAATCTGGTGGGGGAGTCACAGGATGAATTTGACGTAAGAAATATAAGACAAGACAACCAATTGTAGGCTGCCATGATATTTAAAGGGAGAAGGAAGGTGTTGGTAACTACGGAAAAGAAAGTTAACAGAAATGGAAACAAAACTTCAGTAAAATTTGATAATTGACAGAAGGCAAGAGTGACATTACTAAGATGGCAGACTGAAATGCTCCAGGATTCCAGCTCCCCAACAGAAGTTTTAAACAACCTGCAAAAACTGACAGAAACATCTTTCTCAGAGCTCAGCAAAGCAGTGATAGGGCTGCAGAACCTGGGCAAGTATGCACTTAAGAAAATGGCAATTTTCAAATGGTGGATAAACCTCATGGCACTCTTGCTGGTCCTTCCCATACCAACTCCCAGGCTTAGTGAGTTGCTAGCTTGCAATTCCAGCATGGGTCTCTGGTCCTAATCCAGGATGGAACAGTGTAACCATTTTTCACATAGTAGGGTGGCATGTATGTCTTTGTCAATCTTGCTGGTGGCAGCATGAGGTACTGAACCAAGACACCCATTGTAGGCTTGCCATCCAAGAACTGACCCTGAACATAGAGGCAGTTTGCAGGGCGTCTAGAATAATGTAAGAGAAGAGTCAAATTGCAGCTGCCTGGGGCAAAGAATTGCTGTTTGTGAGACATAGTGTAGCATCTAGGACCAGGAGGAAACATCATTCCTAGAGGAAAAGGGACATTCAGATCCATGTATATAGGAGTATTCCTAGGACTATGTATACCTGCCCAGGACAAGCACATCCTCAGAAAAGACTACAGAAGACCCTATGTTCTGTTTTGGGCTGTTCTTTAAACTCAGTACTAAGTAGGTGTGCCAGTTTGGATGTATTATGGCCCCCAAAATGCCATTATTTTTTATGCAATCTTGTGGGGGCAGATAGATTAATCTTTTTGATTATGGTGTGACCTTTTGATTGGAGGTTTCCATGGAGATACGACCCATCAAACTATGGGTGGTGACTTTGATTGGATAATTTCCATGGAGGTGTTACCCCACCCATTTGGGGTGGGTCTGAATTAAATCACTGGAGCCATATAAAAAGCTGACAAACAGAAGGAACTCAGAGCAGCTGTGAGTGACATTTTGGAGAGTGACAAAGAGTGACAACTTGAAGAATAGATGCAGCTAAGAGAGGAAAAAATGCCCTAGGAGCAACTAAGAGCAACACTTTGGAGGGCATCATTTTGAAACGCAACCTGGGAGCAAGCAAATGGCAGCCACCTGCCTTCCCAGCTAATAGAGGTTTTCCAGATGCCAATGGCCATCCTGCAGTGAAGATACCCTATTGTTGATGCCTCACTTTGGGCACTTTATGGCCTTAAGACTGTAATTGTGTAACCAAATAAACCCCCTTTATAAAAGCCAATCCATTTCTGGTATTTTGCATAAAGAGCAGCATTAGTAAACCAGATCAGTAGGCTAAGCTCTGAAGGAGAGCATTTGCACAGGCCAATCTGAAAAGATGGGGAAAGATGTCGTCTTTCTTTTCCTTAACCCCTGTATCCTGGCATTCAAGGATATCTCTGGCATAGCACTAGCTGGATACAAGCTGAAGGAAAACATGCCACAGTAACTAAGTTCCAGAGAAAATACTTGCAGTGTCAAAAGATTCAGGGTGCAACAGACGATTACAAGGCATGCTAAGATACAGCAAATAATAGCCCAGGCAAAGGAGTAAGATAAAACATCAGAAACCATCAGTGAGAGGAAATGACCTTGTATATAGCAGATGAAAGATGAAGACTTTTTAAAAATTGTCCTAAATATGTTCAAATAGCTAAAGAAAAACAAAGAAAAAAACTAAAGGAAAACTGGACAGTGACAAATGGACATAAAGAGAATATCAACAGGGTGACAGAAATCATAAAAAGGAACAAATATTTGAAGACCACAGTAGCAGAAAAAAAAATTCCCTAGAAGAGTTCAACAGCAAATTGGAGATGACAAAAGAAAATCTGTAAATAAAACAATGGAAATTATTCAGTCTGTGCAGCAAAAAAGAAAAAAGAATAATGGAAAGGGAATAGAGCCTGAGAGACCTGGGGGGTACCATCAAGTGTATCAATTTACACATTATGGGATGTCCAGAATGAGAAGAAATAAAAGGGGCAGAAAGAATATTTGAGGAAATAATGGCTGAAAACTTCCCAAATTTAAGGGAAAACATGAATATACGTATTCAAGAAGTTCAATGAACTCCAAATATGATAAACCCAAACAGATCCACATCAAGACACATTATAGCCAAATGTCTGAAAGCCACAAAAGAAAAGGAACACATCATGTACAAGGGAGCCTCAGTAAGGTGTGTTAACTTTCCATCAGAAACCACAGAGGTGCGAAGTCAGTGAGATGACATATTCAGAGTGCCAAAAGGAAAAAATTGCCAACCAAGAATTCTATATCTAGCAAAACCATCTTTTAAAAAATGAGGGAGAGAGGAAGACATTCCCAGATAAACAAAAGCAGAGAGAGTTTGTCATCTCTAGAGTGTCTCAAAGAGTAATGCTAAAGGGAGTTCTTCAGGTTGAAAAGAAAAGATATTGGACACCAGACTAAAGCTGCGTGAAGAAATCAAGGTAAAAGCACAGACAAATATAAATGGCAGTGCTACTGTGGTTTTGGTCTGTACCTTCACATGCTACTTGCTAAAAGATCTCAAGCCTACATGACCAGGAAAATGGTGATAGTGCCAGTAACACACAGGTAAAACCATAACTGTGAAGTAGGTTTTTGGGAAAAGTGAAATAACCATGTGAAAATTTCTCACACACAGTTGGCAAGCTTGGCACTGAGAAGTCACATCACTGGACTGAGAACTAAAGACCTGGAAATGGATAAATTGATACTAGGAAATTTTACCACAGCTTTCTCCAATGGGGTAGGCAAATCACTGAGGGATTTCAAAAAATATATATCAGTCCTTGCCTTTCCCTCTTTCAATCACTTCATGTGGGAGAGGGAATTTGGACATGTGTGCTAATCTGAAAAAGATATTTAGCACATTCTATATTCCAGTCTACCCCCCACCCCACCCCCACACACATGCCCCAACTGAAAACTGTCAATTTAAAAAGAAGAGCAATGGGCTAAGGGCCAAACATCCATATTTAGACTCAAAACACAAATAACAAGTATAAAACTCAAGAAAAAATGGTCAGAGAAGTAGGGAAAGGAGCAAGATAATGTAGCAGCCCTCAAATGAAGGGTTTCAAGAGACAGTTTTAAGAATAATTGGGGAGAGATCACTTCTCCTATTCACATGTCAGGGGACTTGGAACATGATAATATGAGTCACTGAATTCAGTTATTAGAAACTTCTTACAGTCAGCATGAAAGTACAGGATGTTTGCCATGGGCATGTGATATGGTGGAGAGTTAAATAGAATCAAATGCCTGATTTTCAGTGTTATATATATTGTTCCATTAGTCATTCAACAAAGAAAATAACCCTGTACAACATCCTTGCTCTAAGAAAATAGCTGTTGGGAAAGAGATACAACTTACAACAATTGAATTAAAGGATCCTAGATAGATTTCACCATTAGAATATCAATGTACAAATCACAAGCAAAATTTTTGAATCCTCATAACGTTAAGGCATTGTGCAGGCAATTTAGGTTTTTTTTTTCTCTTTCTCCCTACAAGGCACAAAAGTGTAGTTTACCACATAGCTCTCTAGACAAAGACATAAATATCTTCTGAGGTAATACTAAGCTCCAAAACATAGACTACTATGCCAGAAAAGTCCCTCCAATTCTCTACCCCAAACAATGCTTCCCTTTTGGACACACAGTATGTAGAAGAAACATTTTATCATATACATGCATATTTAAAATTCCCTTCTCAGTCATTCTTAGAATGCTGTTTACATAGAGCATCTTCACATTCATTGACATATCATTTCCATTAACAGAAAATTTCAGTATGTTAGCTCTTTGTGGATGACTGTCCACCAGTTCTTTATTCTCCCATCTGGACTGAAGTAAACCACTGTGATATATATTTTTAAATAAATAGAAGGCAAAGAAAATGCATTACTATTAATAATCATGTTGCAAAAGTCTATCAGCGACACAGAGAAAACATGTTGACTCATTCCTTTCCAACTGGCAAAGACGATTGCTTGGAAATAATTTCCTAATTCAGACCTGAATGCTTTTGGTAATTTTAGAGAAAATTAATAACATTATTGGTAACAGAATTCACTATGCTTGATTTTTACAATATTATAAAACTTTAATATACTCAATTCCACATTTTACTTTGGTTGCATAAACATAGTCCATAGATAAATCTGGATGAAACCCCTTTCTAAACCAAATTGTGATTTCCCCTTAGTTATGAGAAAACTCTAGAATTTAAGAGCTATATTCACAAAGAAAAACAAGCTAAGTTAAAAAATACAAGAGACCCAGGTTTCGCAATGGTAAAGAGGAAGAAGAAAACAGATTTCAAGGCAGTGTGAATGGAGACTGAACCCAAAAGTGATGAGGTACTGTGCCAGTTTGAATGTATTATGTCCCCCAAATGCCATTATCTTTGATGTAATCTTGTGTGGGCAGACCTATCAGTGTTAATTAGATTGTAATTCTCTGAGTGTTTCCATGGAGATGCGCCCCACCCAACTGTGGGTGATGACTCTGATTGGATAATTTCTATGGAGGTGTTGGCCCACCCATTGGGTGGGTCTGAATTAAATTACTGGTGCACTATATAAGATCA
Organism: Choloepus didactylus; assembly: GCF_015220235.1. NCBI lineage: Eukaryota > Metazoa > Chordata > Mammalia > Pilosa > Megalonychidae > Choloepus > Choloepus didactylus. Next base: position 216,672,235 of record NC_051309.1, on the reverse strand, counting down.
GACAGAAGGAGCGAGATTGCTACAGCCAAGAGAGACATTTGAAGAAAGCACAGGAGCTGCAGATGAGAGTTTGAAGACGGCCGTTGAAAGCAGACTCTTGCTCCAGAGAAGCTGAGAAAGGACAAATATCCCAACGGCAACTAAGAGTGACATTTTTGAGGAACTGCAGCCTAGAGAGGAATATTCTGGGAGAAAGCCATTTTGAAACCAGAACTTTGGAGCAGATGCCAGCCACGTGCCTTCCCAGCTAACAGAGGTTTTCCAGACACCGTTGGCCATCCTCCAGTGAAGGTACCCGATTGCTGATGTGTTGCCTTGGACACTTTATGGCCTTAAGACTGTAACTGTGTAACCAAATAAACCCCCTTTTATGAAAGTCAATCCAACTCTGGTGTTTTGCATTCTGGAAGCATTAGCAAACTAGAACATGTACCATGCACCTCCCACCAAGAGACTAGAGAGAAGTCCCAGAAAGATGCTTAAGAGGGAGGTGAGGGGTGACTGAGCCAACAAAATGTGTAAACAATTTCCTGTCCTGATTATTAAAAGAGGCAGGATTTGCTTTGTTCATTTTTCAGAGACATTCAGTCTAATTTATACACCGATTGAAATATGTGTGCAATGAGAAGAGCTGGACCAAGGGAAGACGGCTGAGAAGAAATGGCTCCTATGGACCGTTGGCACTTGTAACACTGCTATACCCTCACCTGCTCTTTTGTCAGTTTCCCTCATGAGGCCAAGAGCTCTCTTTGTAGAAGAATTATATGTTATTTACCTTTGTCTGTCCAGCCTAGTACAGAGCCTAAGCCATAGAAGGTGATCCATATATGTTTGTTGAACTAATTAGTGATCCATGTTGGTAGAATTTATTCTGATTTTTTAATTAAAATTAATAGAACTAACCTATAATTAGGAAATTGAGACTCAACGTTGTTAAAAAGAGTGGTCTATGATCAAAATTCTAGAAGGTAATAAATCTGGGATTCAAACAAGGAATTTAGCTCCTAGAAGGGTCCCCTGGGGGCTGTAAAGAATTCTGTTCTATGTATTGCCTTTTAGGTGACTGCTTCAAAAGATTTTGCCTTTTTATACAGAAAAGTGGATGCTCCCCACATATTAATGAGATAATGACCCATGATTAAAATGTTATTAAAAGGGAAAAGTCTCATGGGACTCAGATTGGACCATTTCTTAGATTTTTTTAATTCCTGTCTCCTCCATGTACACTAAATAAACTCCAATGCAATGCCTACTTAAAATGTGTCTTGGTACCTTTTTCCTAAAATGCAGATATTTATTTTCTTTATTTTCTTGAAGTGACTTCATATCATTTAGAGTGATATCATAAAGATAAATAATTAGCTGCCTATTCCTTAAAGAAGGTATTGTCTAAATTCCTAGAGTAGAGTGGTTAAAAATGTGGCTTCAAATCCTGACTACATTACTTATTTACTCTGTAACCTTAGCCAAGCTGTTTCTCAGAAAATCAGTGCCCACATATGTAAAATGTAGATAGTAAGAGTACCTATCTCAGAGGGTTGAAAATTAAATGTAATAATATTTGTGAAGTGCTTACAAAAGTGTCTGCACTTAGTGTACACTGTATTAGCATTTCTTAAATAGATAAATTAAAATGTCATTGATGCAAACCAGATGATGGGAAGCTATAAAATATTAACGAAAGCTTTTAGAGACAACATTATGTTGAAGAGGCCTGTTATTATATTTAAATTAAATTCTTGCAATTATTTTATATGTGTGTGGGGAAATATTGGGACTCAGTTTCAGTCAAATACAATATTTGCTAATCATTCTTAATGTCCCAAAGCTATCGAACAGATGCAAAGCTGTATAAGTCAATCTATGACCTTAAAGCACATATAATCTAGTTTGGGGAAAAAAGACTATCAATGAAATTGAAGAAGAGTACAAGATTTAAGTATAATTTCCTGATGACATAAGAAACACTCTCAAAGCAAACTACTACCTAGAGTTGTAGTGAAAATAATTTCAACAGGCATTACAGAGAGAAGAAGGCAGTTCAACCAAGGTAGTCAAGACTTATATAGTTGTTGCGCCAGTTTGAATGTATTATGTCCCCCAAAATGCCATTATCTTTGATGTGATCTTGTGTGGGCAGATGTATCAGTGTTGATTAGATTGTAATTCTTTGAGTGTTTCCATGGAGATGTGACCCACCCAAATGTAGGTGACTACTCTGATTGGATAGTTTCCATGGAGGTGTGGCCCCGCCCATTCAGCATGGGCTTTGATGAGTTTACTGGAGCACTATATAAGCTCAGACAGAAGGAGTGAACTTGCTAAAGCCAAGAGGTACACTTTGAAGAAAGCACAGGAGCTGCAGATGAGAGACAGTCTGAAGATGGCCATTGAAAGCAGACTATTGCTCCAGAGAAGCTAAGAGAGGACAAATACTCCAAGAGCAACTAAGTGTGACATTTTTGAGGAACTGCAGCCTAGAGAGGAATGTCCTGGGAGAAAGCCATTTTGAAACCAGAACTTTGGAGCATATGCCAGCTACGTGTCTTCCCAGCTAACAGAGGTTTACCGGACACCATTGGCCATCCTCCAGTGAAGGTACCCGATTGTTGATGTGTTACCTTGGACACTTTATGGCCTTAAGACTAACTGTGTAACCAAATAAACCCCCTTTCATCAAAGCCAATCCATTTCTGGTGTTTTGTGTTCCAGCAGCATTAGCAAACTAGAACAGCTGGTAAGACAGGAGCCAGGACTTGAAGGGTTTGACTAGGCAAATAAGAGAAAGAAAGTGTTTCTGATGTACTGGACAATGTAAGTGTAAGTTGAAACAAGAAACCAAAAGGCATATTTGGAAGAAGCAATGAGTAAAAAACAGGTTAGAGAAGATGGTTCAGAAGAGTGAAAAATGGAGACATGGGGGGAGAATACTGCTTAAATTTCTCTCCTTTTCCCTGCTCCCATTCACAAGCAAGAACTGGGGCTGACCCATAAAGAATAAATAAATCCAAGATTCCTGGTCTAGCTGTGCAAACAAGTCCTGGGGCATGGAAGAGGGAAAGGAAGGAGAGCCTCTGAACCCCTGCCTTGACCAGCCAGCCAAGGAGGTAACTAGCTTCCATCAGATACCTGGGTGTGAGGTGTGGGTGGTAAAATACAAGTCTGGACAGGTAAGGTGGAACCCCTCAGGGAAAGGCCTTGAACATGAGGCTAAGGAGTGCTGACTTTAGCATAAAGGTTATTGGAGTCACTGCATTTTTTTTGTTGTTTTTTTAACAAGGATAGTAACTCGATAAAATAATATAAGCCAAGCAACAAGCCAGGGTTTCTGAGTGAGGCCAGTGAAACACTGGTGATTGCCAATGGTCTAGCAAAGAATCATCAGACAGCTTGGGATTTCAGAGAAAAAAGTAATTTTGTTCACTTGCATTTCAAAAATGTGAAATGTAAGATTAATCATGTTTCCCATAAAATGTATTATGTACTTAATAGTTCTTAATAGTTCACACACATGGAATATGTTGATTGGTTGTCTCAGCTAACATCTTTCAAACTGGGTGATGTCCATTTCAGCTAATTCACTGTCAAGTAATTTGCTTATTAGTGTTTACATATGCTGACTTCATAGTTTTCATTATAACTTTTTATTGTATTAATAGTCCCTATTCAATGAAATGGATTAAAGTCTCAAAATTAATCTATTGGACATGTAAAAGTAGCATTGTAAACATGAAACAGCATTGTAAACATGAAAAGAGTATTGTAAATTATATACTGGCATATATATAATGTATAATATATAATATATAATAATATAATCTGGCATAAAGTTGTCAATGTAAATAGCAAAGAAGTTTTCTTCTGATTTTCAAAGCAGAATGATCTTCTCCTAAACTTATTGAGTTTTTACAGAGCAACTGAAAAACAAAAGCTTTTCAGTTGTATATCAACAAGTTTTCAGACAAAAGACAAAGAAGAGATCAAAACTCAAGAGGGATCATTCAAAATTGCAAAGACGTTTGATGACAATTAATTGGGAGGGAAAGCAGGATAAACAATTGTAAAATCCTTTATAAATGACACTGTTAGAAGATGCATCTTATCAGTGAAATACAATGTGAAAAAACATTTACCATTTGCTATTATATTTTTACTGGCAGATATTTTGTTTCAGAGTTGGAGAAAATCAGAAACCTGCATAGCATAAATGAGCTCATGGATGTGTGCAGAAGGGAAAAATGATTGATAACTATTTGTTTGTTTCATCAATGAAAACTAAAAGCAGAAAGAATGTTCTTCCTTGTTGATGCTTTTGTGAGTCTTAGCATAGATAAGAAAAAGGGCATTCGAATCAATATTGAGGGTAGCAAAGTTGCACCCCAGGACAATCCATGCTTTATTCACAATTGGCAGCATTAGAGCCTCCTGAACTTGACTGAGTATTGAAGGAAATAAAGAAATCTGTGCATATGATCAGATCATAGTCAAGAATTTACAGCACGTTATGCAAGAAAATGGGTACTGAACAGAAGATTCTGGGGTTTTTTTTTCATACCGAAGTACTCAGCCTTGAGCTTTTGTTTTTGTTTTTGTTTTTAATAATAGATGAAAGAAAAGCCCAGTAAAGACTATTTCTTTAATTTTCAGTGGATAGCCTCAGTGGTCTATTCAACACCTAGAAAAGCCGATATCTGTTACCTCATAGCTGAAATATAATTTTTAATATCAGAGAAAATACAAGTTTCTAAGAAGGCTAATATAAATGGATTAGTTGACAAGAGTTAGTTTCTTATTATTTAAAGATACTCCAGACTCACTGAAGAAAGAAATCAGTGATATTATTGGGAATATTTAACACAACCAGATGCCACAACTGAATATGAAAAAATAAGCATGAGAGCCAAATACAACCAAGAATTCATTAGTATTCCATTTGCCAGTTATCTTCTGTGTTGATATATTCAATAGACTAGCTACTTTTGAGAAGGACATGCCCTCAACCTAATAAGTTTCTGATGTCTATCAATGAGAACTTTCCAATTACTAGACTCTTGTATGAGCAGAAGAACCAGAACTCATTGACAAACAAACAAACATTTGTTTCTATTTCCAAGGATGTCTGAGTTAGGTCTTCTTAATTTGGTAGAAATAAGGAATAAATGAAGAAACTGACGACATATGGAAGATAATCCACTGTTCAGACTTTCTTTCTTAGAGGTAGACATAGAATCCTGGTGAAAGACTGAAAATACTTCCTACTTCTCACTATATAATTATCATTTTTGTTGCTATTATTGTTACTATTATTACTACTAATTTTAAATACTTTACTATTATTTTTAAATTATGAAAAATATTTAAGAATTTTACCTGAAATTGATAGTTTTTCTCTACACTAGATGTCTATTAACTGTTTTACAGAAGCAAAAAGATTGAGAAACATCAATGTATAGGATGGACTAGAAAGAAAAAAAGAGATGGTCAGGGATATGAAGAAACAGCCAAAATGATTAGTAGATGTCTGAGTTAAAGGAAGAAGGAAAGAAGCTAAAAAGATAGTTGTAAAGATAATACGAGACAGGATTTCTGAGTGTTGTGACAGCTTAGGTATGGATAGCATGAGAGAAGCCATTAGGATGACTTTGAGGTCTCAAGACACCACAAACAAAACAAGGGGTAGTCAGGAGAATCACTGGGTTGTCCTAGAAACTGATGATTTCAGTAAAAATATGTTGAATTTTAAGTAAACATAGTAATATCCAAGTAGAGAAGAATATATCAATTTGTATATAATTAAAACAGCAATTGCTGGTCTATAAAATGAAGCTTCAAGAACGTTTGAAGAAGTCTAGTTTGCTAAATATCAGTAATCAAATCACATTGAGCATTTGCCTAACAAACTGGTTCCATAAAGAGGAAAAGATAAATAATGACTTACTATCTGAATTAGTACGATTAATACAATATCATATGAAGAACATTTCTAGTACTAGATGCTTTAGCATAGAAACACAAATATGTAGTTTTCACAAATAATAATATTTGTATCATGTTTGATGACCAAGAGACATGAAACGTTACACTTTTCAGGATTTGTAGGTTTTCACGGATATGTTTTTAGTATCTTTTCTCCAAAACAGATAAGAAATTTTCCCAGAGTTGGCAATAATACAAATACAGCTTTTTGCTGTGAACACTATCTATTTTTCTTCACCTGACCAATTGCTTTTCTTAGATAATCAACAGACATAAGTAACACACACACATGCACACACACGCACACACACGCACACACGCACATGCACACATGCTGACCTCAACAATTCTACAAACTGAAAACAGGTGAGATGGAGGAACGATGGGTAAGTTTTCACCTTCACAGTAAAATTAAAGTTGAAGAAAAAAAAGGGTACGTTGTAGGATGAGTTGGAGAATTCTTTGATACTTTTAATATTTCTTCCTAAAATTTATATTATAATGAGGTAATTTCAACTCCCACCACTGCCAGCATGCAGAATATCAAAAAAAGAAAATGGCTATTGAGCACCTTGCACTGGAGTCTCTTAGTCATTGAACTCTTGTGAGTAGGCAGAATTAGCTAATCAAGATATCTAAATAATACAAAAATAGCTAACAAAACTACCAAGATCAAAGGAGACCCAGGTAGGGTTCAGGGTGAGTGTTGAGGCAGAAGAATTTTTCAGGAATTATCTGTGTAATGTTAACATTAACCAAACAGTTGATTTCATTATCAAGCAGCTAAACACAGAACTCCTCATCATTTACCAAGCAGTGGGAATTAGCCAAAGATTAGTCACCAAGAGTCCTCAGCTCATGTTGACATCTTCAAAATTAGCGTACTGATACAATGCCTGAGACATTTCGTGAAAAGTTGTATACAATGTGCCACTTAGCAGAAAATTTAATTCCTAGTTCTGTGAGAATCACTGGGTAAGCTCCCTAGGGTTACCTAATGTCTTGGAGTTGGTTTCCTCATTTAGAATAAATACTACTGATATGATATTACCAATCACCCATGAATCTGTTGCAAAGGAGGCACTGCTAAAAATGAATATAAAATAAGTATAAAAATTATAGAATGGTTAAGTTTAAGCACGAATAGCTATTTATATTTACAGCAGATTTTATTGACTCACTAGACATTTTTCCCACTCAGGGTGTCAATTTATATCTGTTCGCTTCACCTACATGCAGGAATAGTTAACTAAAGGCATGCAGAAGAGTCCTCAAACAGCATGGCGAGAAGTCTATGCTCACTGAAAGCTGGGTTATACAATTACTCAGAGAAACAAGTACTGGGATCAGCTATAATTACCCTAGAGATATTTTCTACCAGGTCTGAGTATTACAGTTTAACTTTTTTTTTTTTTTCAACTCTCACAGTCTCTGAAAAGTTCATCTGCTCTCCATTTGCACTGTTCCTTGCCATACTTTGTGTGTTTGTCATTACGTAGAAAACCTCAGCTCTGGGAAATATATTAGCACTAGCCTCAAGTAGAACCTATCAATGCTTAAAATTCAGCTTTAGAAAAGTAGGCTCTCCTTTAAAAAAAAAAAAAAGGACCAACCAGAATACAACCCCTGCTACAACCCCAGTGCCTACCTCCTGATTCTCTTCTGACCTAGATCTACATAGGGTTGTGCAGCCAGAAATTTCAGCCTGGGTTTGGGAGCACAGAGATCTGCACTCCATCCCTGCTCTGCTTCTTGTAATTTTGTGGCATTGTGTAAGTTACATCAAGTCTCTGCACCTCATTTCTAAAGTGGGGAAAATAATATATGACCTGCAAGTTTATTGTGTTATATAAATGTTGGTAAAGTGTCTAGCAGAGAACCTGGCATCTGGGAGTAGGCATCAGATAAATCAGAGAAACTATAATTATTGTTATAGAAAACACAGAGCACTGAAAAAGAGTAGATGATACACACAATAATAGCCTGAACCCAGTACTGTTTCTGACGTACCACAGAAAACCCAGCTCTAAAAGCAATGCTTTACACAACTGTCAGATCTCCTGAAATGTGAAACGTCATTACATACTGATTGTGCTGAGGTGTTCCCTGCAGTGGGATGTGTCAAGGAGTCCCTATTAGGCATCTTCCAGTGGAAGTATACCTTCAAGGACTCTCTTTAGAGTCTTTAGAATTCATACAAAATATCCAATCAGCTTCATAATAACAAGCAAATTAACTGGCTTGAAGGAACATTTATTCATTCCTTGCTGTTTTGTCAGTGAAGGTCATAACGTCCACACTGAATTATCTTCAGGCACAAACACACGGGAGATTCAGCAGCACATTTCTCACCTGCGATGGGGAAGGCCCATGCAACCATCTCCCCCTTTATTCAGCACCCAACGTAGAGCCTGGCATAGAATGGGTGCTCAAATGTTAATTTGACGACTGGATGAAGTGCAGGGTCCTTTTGGGCCAACAGGCCAGGAGCTTCATTTCCAGGCAGGCACTGAATGCACAAAAATCTGGCATAATTTGATTCTTGACCAATAGACCCATAGAAGCACCAATAATTCTGAAATGTGATGTATAAGCCCGTTTTGCATTTTTCCTATGAACTTGAAGATTCTCATACTCATCAAAAATTTTAACATCTTGGGATAGTTTCCTAGCACTCAAGAGAAACTTCCACCACTGAAAGGAGTTACAGTTTGAAGGCTAGGATCTTCAAGATGTGCTTTGGAAGCCAAGGTGGATTTTCAGTCACAGTCCACCCTGACTTTCTCTGTGAAAAGAGCTCTGTTGAGAGGCGGAGTAATTCTATTTGTAGGACCTCTTACATGGCTTTTGGGTACTTTCCTTCTTGATGTCCCTTCAAAGACTGGGAGTCTTAATCAGGCTCCACTGGTTGATGAATTTGGTTCAATACAGACATTTTGTTCTATCCTCCCAGCCAACACCCCTTTATCAGAACTTTTCCAAATTCTTGTCCATCTTTATCCTCTCCCTACCTTGGGCCTAAAAATCATATATATTAGTGTAGTATATTCCCACATTACGTTCTAAGTAATTGTCAAACTAGTGTCTTATAACTAATGAATGGGACTCAAAATAGTATGATTGAAAGGATTAGAGATAGGACAAGAGTTGGCTGCATAATCTCAAACAAGTCGTGGGTATTTTCTCATCTCTTCTGTAGGAAGGCAGGATGATGAATATCTTTATTCCCTTTCCAATTCTGAGATTGAGTAAATTCAGAATGTAGTAGATGCTCAATAAATGCTTGTTAGTTTATGTGAATAACAAAGTTAATAATTTAGTGTAAAAATTATTCACAGCAACACGTTTTGATTTGGAGTGACTTCTTCAAGATAATATATAATGACAAAACAAGGATCAGAAAATGTGTATATTATGATCTCATCTTTTAAAACAAGGACCAAAAAGCCTATATGTGCATAGTATGTATGTTTATGTGTATATATGTGTGAGTGTGAGAATATTTTTAATATATGTGCTTGGAAGAAAACAGATGCATTATAGATTATTGACATAGTTTTTCTAGGTGTATGTTTATGAGGCGAGGGCTGATGTTGGTGTAGGGAGTACAAAGAAAGGAAGTGGGATATAAACCGAAGGGGGAAAAATAATCAGAGACTTTACTAAATATCTTCCTGCAAATATGTACACGTGATATGATGATATTTACTCATTTCTGTAAAAGTATGCATTGTGTATGAATATGTTTAAAAAGAAATTTTTAAAACAGTTGAGTTGATCACCCTCCGCCAATTAGAACATTCAGTCATTTCCACTGCTGGTATTTCTGGCTGTGAGACAGAAGACTGAGAAAGATGATCAGCAGGGATTTTCAGAGCCTGTCAAACTGCATTGTGATGGCATGCAGGGCAAACACTGTCAGCACGACGGCTGTCATTAATTTTATCGGCTGTCCTGACTGGTCGTAGGCATTGAGAAGGTCACTAAGAGACCTGATCCAGGGCTGGGAGTTTGTAAAGAAGATGAGCTGGAAGGTCAAGAGAATCAAGAACCTGCTGAAAGAGAAGTTCAAGTGACCAACCATGAGGTTCTGAAAACAAAGCACACAAGGGGCTTGAAAACCGAAAGAGAATGAAGGGTTCAAGATTGGAAGTACAGCAAAGGCTAAAGAGCAGGAGGGCCTGAGGAGAGAGCTGGAGTGTGAGAGGTGTTTGCTGCGAGAGCATAACAGATGCAGACCCAGGTTAGGACAAGTGGTCAAGGACGTAGATTCCTAAGAGGACATGGAGACAAAGGTCCCTGGAAGGTGGAGGAATTGTAAAGCCAGACAGTGCACTGGGTCATTCCAAGCAAATAAGGAAATCACACTCAAGCATGGCAGGGATTAAAGTGGAAAATAAGACCATAAACTCATTTGTGTTAATTAATTGATTTTTGGCTGCTGATAGAGGAAATTTCCAGTGCCAGAGATGTGAGTTACAGGCAGGGATGAATGGTGCACATCCTGATGACAAGGGCTTCCAAAGAGAATAGACTATTGGTTTCATATTGCTTTTTTTCCCATGCATGAGCATACTATCTAAAAATTCAAATAAGAAAGGAGGAAGCTGCCAGACTTATCTCCATTATTCTCCAACTGTGGGGGTATGTGTGTATGCAGGGAGAGGGGTGTTAGGTGGGGACGAGTGCTTAGTTGCAGGGAACTGATGTCCTTAAACGAGAACCAGGTACCAGAAGCAACAGAAAAGTTCAGCCAGCCGTCAGTAGATGATGAGTATGGGGACACAGACCTAAACGAAATGAAAAGTCAAGTTTGCTACCCAAAAAGAGCCTACACTTTGCACAGTGCCTGGGAGTTTCAGGTATGAGAAAAAAAATAAAATGATTAGCCTGAAGATTCCTCAATTTTCCTTAAAGTTGCTTTATACTGGTATTAGGTTGAGACCCAAAAGTGGTGCTGCAACCTGGAAGGATTTCTAAGGCTTTAAGTGATCCATAACTGTTTCACCTTCATTTGGGAAGGGCCATGGGCAGAACCACTGAACCCATCATTCACACCAAGGCAGAATAACAGATTTGCAGCTCAAGAGCCCACCTACGCAGTGGGCAATAAATGATCAGAGGCAGAGCAAAGATAACACAGAATTGAAGTGTATAGGTGAACTGCATATGCTATTGGCAGCTCATGTGACAGTGCTCAGACCTGCTTCTGCTGCATATTGTAAGGACATGGGAACTTCCCTTGAGCACCATCATCTTGGTAGACCACCTGCCATAACTGCTTCTCCCACCTGCCCTTCACTTTAACATGAGAGCCAGGTTAGTCTATATTATTAAAATGTCATCAATCATTTGTAACCCAGATAAGATGAGGATAGCTATGTCTGTAGGGTAGGAGGACAGGGAGTTGCAGGGAGGAAGACTTGGAAGTCATTTAAGTGAGTGACATTTGGAAAAAACCAAAGAGCCACCTTTAACCCTCTCCATCACAGGCTGAAAATGACCATCAGCTGTATTGGAATTCACTGAGACGTTTGTCTTTCCAGAACCTTTGTGTAAGATGAGTTAGTTTTTGTGCTATGAGATAGATCAGACTATTATTGATTTTGCAGCCAGGCCATTACCATAGTGAAAGATTGAGAGAGACGCTTGATAGTCACATGAAGTATACTATTACTATCCCAAGATGAAATCGTTCTATATCTGTTTTTCTTGCCAGTTGTTTTATTATACTTCATTTGGGTAAACAAATCAGTGAATCAGACTCACTAAGTGACATAGACAATATCAGTTTCCCTGCACAACTGAGAAATAGGAATCCTGCCATTTTTGGCTTGACAGGTTCACCTTCTCCCCGTCCCTACTCAGATGTCATTTAATAAACTGTCAGAAGGGCATCAGAATTCTCGAGAGGTGGTTTTTGGGTTTCCTTGTTGACTTTTTCCTAAACGAGGAACATGAGGGAGAGAAAAGGAAACAATGTTTACTTATGGGGAAGGGGGGCACAAAGGCAAGAGAGAGAACGAGAATGGGCACGGCTACACAGTGGCCAGCTATTCACTGTGCCTTGCTAGAATGAGCCACCATCCTTTACGTCCAGAACTAATCAGAAGAGGGCAAGAGCGATGTCCTGTGGGATGTGACCGGGTGGAATGCCAATCAAACATTCCAGGATTCGCTGATGTTCAGTCAGTTAACTTCTCCCACAAAGCACCTCAACATGGTTTAAAATGCCTTCAGTAAAGAGCTCTGGATTCCTCTGAAAAGTGAAATAACACGAATAAAAAGGCTTTTACTGCTCTAAAAAATGATCCTGGTTTGATACTGGTATTAAATCCTTAGACGTTAACGCTTGCAGAGGTTATCATACAACATAAAATATAGGAAACATTACAGGGTTGAGAGAAAACTCAATAATATTTTCGTCTGTGGTAAAAAGTCAAATTACAGAAAAGATAAACGAAAGTAAACAGATGGAAGGATGTCACGTGGGGTAAAGAGATGATGCTGGAAATCCTGAAAATTAGAAAGAGTGGCAGTCAAATCGCCAGTGATGCTGCAGTAATAGTGTAGCATGGCTGAAAAGGGAAGAGTGAGGTGAGGGCTCAAATCGTGGGAGGGTTAGAAGGCCATGAAGTACTGTGAGCAGGTATCACTCCTCGAGCAGAGGCATGCATATTCTTATATGCAGGTAATGCTGAAGACACAACTATATTGAAGCTATAATTGGTAATGCCTCTTCTCCAGGTGGGAGAAAAGCCTCTCTCGTTGTGTCAGTTGCCACATTCTGCCAACTGGCTGCAGAAGAGGCACCTCCCTCTGACTAAACACCAGTGCTCAGCCTGACGTGGCTCCACAGAGAGAAGAAATGGAAGGCTGATTTGTCCTGGATTTTAAAAGAGCCTGGAAACAACTTCTGCAGGTACCAGATATGATGTCATCAGCTACTGCAGAGACAGAACCTATTAAATGAGGGAAGGAAATCAAGCAAATATTAAGGACCTATCATATGGCATGTCCCAGTCTTGATGCTGAAGGTAATCCTTGGAACAAATCAGTCTGGGTCTCTGCTTTCATGAAGCTTGCATTCTAATAATAATTACATAATAAATCAAACAAAACCAAAGTGATATTTAATTTATATTGGTTCGCTGGAAATAGGGTGAAGAGCGGCAAATACACAACAGGTTTGTAGATACTCCCCTTCTCTTCACCTGTGGTGGACATTTGCTAGACCAATTATGGCCACTCTCAGTGGCTGTGCCTTGCTCAACATAGCACTTCTTACAGCCAAGGATGATCAGTATCAGCCCATGAGTTTTGAAAACCTAGCGTTATTTTATAATTTCACACACATGCTTGACTTTTTTTAGCCTTCTTATTTTCTTTATTCATTTTCTTTTTTTTTTCTTCTTCTTCTTAATATTTGTTGAAATTTTTGAAACTCCTTGTCTTGGTTGTACTGGAGGAAACCAAAGAAAAGGTCTTTTCCTCTGGCCAATGTTTTAAACGGGATTTTGAAGAACCCAAAGATTAGGTCTCTTCTTGACCACAGGACTTGAGAAAAGTCAAAATGAAAGTTGAACCTCTGGGAGAAGGAGCCAGGGCCTGCTATACAAATATCTTCATTCTCCTCCATTTTTATCACAGTGATGTTCTCTGGGAGGGTCTGAGGCTTTGTTTTAACAATTAAAACCAATGTCTTAAAAATGGTAACTGAGCACTTTGGGCCTTGTCTTCCATCAAACAAGGGGCTGGCCATTTACTTTTAAATTTCTTTTCTCTTTGGCTCTGGCTTTGCCAGGGATGGCTGGATGCTGCCCTGCAGGCTGGCAGCTTTCGTGGCTAGGGAAGAAGCTTGCCACAGTGGTTGTGCTCTTTACACGGTGTCACTTTGTGCTGCTGGACAGAATGTCTGTCTGGCTCCTGCTCCTTCCTCACTCTGCCTTTTGTTTTCCATAGAATTTTGGATTCCGATTGCATGCTATGCCTTTCACCAACTGTCTCACTTGGATCTATAGGGAATACTTACCATGGTCTTTCGCTGTGCTGGCTGGTGTAGACCCACTGCCTTGCCATCATCCCTGGCTATTGTTGGCATTAGAACTCCTGACTGCTCACGTGGTTTTCTGCCCCACTGTCTGAGGCTACACAGATCTGAGTACTTCATACCACCTAAGGCCTCAGGGTCATGTACCTAGAGTTCTCCCGCTGAGTTACTTTGCATGCCTCCCAGGGGGGAATATGTGTGTGTGCGTGTATGTGTTTGTGTGTTTCACATAACTGAGATCCTGGGGCTATGTGCCCACTACTCACTTCCTTTCAATTTCTTTAAGTCTTTTAACTGTTTAGCTTTTGTTCCAGTTTTCTAAAGCTGCGTTATGCAAAACACCAGAAATGGACTGGCTTTTATAAAGGGGGCTTATTAGGTTACAAATTTACAATTCGAAGGCCATGAAAATGTCCAAATTAAAGTATCAACACGAGTCTACCTTCACCAAAGGAAGGCCAATGGCATCCGAAAACTTCTGTTAGCTGGGAAGGCACGTGGCTGGTGTCTGCTGATCCTTTGCTCCTGGGTTCTGGTTCCAAAATGGCTTTCTCCAAAATGTCTCTGGGCTTGTCTCTTTTAGCTTCTTCAGCTCCTGTGTATCTAAGCACTGGGGTCCTCTCTTAGCTTCTCTCTCGCAACTCCTGTGCATTCTTACTTGTTCTCCTAGGGTGTTTCTCTCTAAGCACATGGGGGTCATCTCTTTGCTTCTCCAGAGCAAACTCTGGACTAGCATCTCCAAACATCTCCAAGCACCTCAAAGCGTCAGCTCCCAAGCTTCTCTCCAAAAGTCTCTCTCAGCTGCTCTGAGCTCCTTCTGTCTGTGAGCTCTCTTCTAGGACTCCAGTGATTTAAAAGACCCACCCTGAATGGGCAGGGTCCACATCTCCATGGAAATAATTTAATCAAAGATTTCTACCCTAATCAACAGACAAATCAGTCTGCCCCTACACGATTGCATTAAAGAATATGGCTTTTCTGGGGGACATAATATATCCAAACTGGCACGGCCTTTCTTTGTCTAAAGTACTGAGGATCAGCCTCAGCCTGGTTTCCCAATATGCTCCAGGAATTCTCTGTAACCTATCAGATAGCATAGGATCACTAAATACAAGTTAATTTCAGTATTACCCAAAACAAAACATAATTAGAAGAGCAATGTGCTGTGAAAATTATCATAAAAGCATTAAAAAGCCAAGTATAAATGCATTTGAATTATCTATGGTTTAGGATTATTTGTGCCACTGTTCCTCTCCATTAGGGCAGAATCAAAGTTGACTTTAGCTGTAATTTCATGGTCTATAAAAACAACCATTGAGAATTGGGCACAGACAGTGATTATGTTCAAATATTTTATGAATTTTCTTCAATATCAGCATCCACTATCCTTCCTTCTGCTATGATATTCCACCTAGGTTACTTGAACTTAATATGCTTTGATTATTCTCACTAGATCCATAATGTGCCAGATCTATTCAATGGAAAATGCAGTTCAGAATAGGATGAGACAATCCTGACCTTTTAACATTGAAATGTATTAAATAACTCACTAAAGAAGCCCTAATGTTAACCATGGACTATAGTTAATAGAACAATATAATAATATTCTTTTATCAATTGTAAGAAATGCTCTACACTAGTGCAAAGTGCTATCAATAGGGGGAGTATATGGGAAATTTGTATTTCTGCATGATTTTTCTGTAAACACACAACTTCTCTAATTAAAAAAAGAAAACACACTGTGCAGTGAATTGTAGTGGGGAAAATATACAATTTATATTAGATATTAGATTAGAAAGGGATATTAGAGCGTGCTTATTAGAAAGAAGGTCTCAAGAGATGTGTAGCAAAATTTAGCATTTTAGAAAGGTCTCAAGAGATGTGAAGCAAAATTTTAAATAATGGGGTATAGCTGTGGACCAGCCTAGTGTTCAGCCTTCAAAGATGGGGTGTCTTTTCTTGACAAATGTCTTTATGTAGGCCCCTTGAAATAGAAATGCTTGTGTGTTTTTCTATAATTTTTAGAACAATGATAAATATGCCTTTTAACTTGCTGGCTTTGCTAGATTATTCCTCCAGAATGCAAATGCGGGTCTAGAAGACATGATTCAGCCCCCTGAATATTTGGGAATTGGGCCCTAAGTTTCCACACGGTAAGATGTGGGTGAGTTGCAGAAAGCAAAGGATTCAGGCAAAGTTTGAAAGAAAGAAAAGAAAATGAATATTTATCTCCTATTGTGTTCTTTTAAAGGAGAAAGACGAACATGGTTTAAAAAAAAATTCAAACCATACAAAATAGCAGAGAATGAAATTTCCCTTTCATTCCTGAATAGACAAACAATATAGCCTCTTCCTTGGAACAATGTGTAGGTTGATTATTCTTGCGATAAGCAATATGTTTTACAAAAAACGTTTTGAGAATAATAGTCCCTTGAAAAGATTGAACACTGTTTCACTTATTTATTCAGACATTGAGTGCCTACTATGTGCTAAACATGAATTTTTCTTGGTATTTGCATTTTTTTTCCTCCTCCTCTCCCTAGACACAGTGATTTGTCTCCCCCTGGATATTCAGTTCCTCACCTTTGGTCCCATTCTTTGGGACCAATTCTATCTGTGTCCAGGAAAGATGCAAACAAGCTGCTGGCCTAAAACTTAGCACAAGTCACTCCATCACTAACCCCACTTTGATGAAAAAGTGGACTTTTTCTTGTGCTATGTTTTATCCCAGCTGTGGCCCTGCTTTCCTCAAATGTGTAAAAGTAAATGCCTTCATAACCTGCCCAGTAGAGTATCACGTTACTCCTGTCAGATTACCTGGATAGGAATATTTGCCCTCTTAATAGCTGTTTGATTCTGGGTATGTACTTAACATTCATGTGTCTCCTTTTCCTCATCTGTTAAATGAAAATACGAATGGTACTGATTTTATAATTTTTGAGAATAAAATAATATCTGTCAAGTTCTTAGCAGTGGGTCTGGGTATTGTTTCTGTAGTCATGAAAAGGACTGGAGCCCAGTATCACCCTTGGAAATCCTTCACTTAAGTCTAAAATCCAGCCACCAAATCTTAGGAATATTTTAGTGTCCTTTCTCTTTATAATAAACTTCTCCAATAATGTGTCAGTTTGCTCATATCTCTAAATAGGGTTTACTTCACCCATCTTCCTGCCATGGCACTTCTTGTGTCTTCCTCAACATCCATGATGTAGAATCCTTACTGTTAGCTGTTGTCTCCTTCCACATACACTGCTAACGGGACTTCCTTCTCCGCTGTGCAGCTGCTTCTCATCTCCTTCGCCATGACCAGCTCCATTCTGGTGGCTCTGCTGATTCGGAGGCCAGACAGCTATCCATGCCAGAACTCTAGGGTTCTACATGGCTTCTACCACTCACTTTTAAGATAATATCACAGCCAGCCCACGATAATTTTCAGGGAGAGAATATATGTTTAAAAATACCTGTTTCCTCCAATACTTTTCTACCCACTACCAGTGAAGTCAAGCTTGTCTATGGGTATCAATTCACTCAGACAAATTAGCTATTAAATGGCATGACTGACCAACAGTCATGGACATAATTCCAAATGCTTATTTCTCTCAACCAATGACCTTCTTCAGCTTTGGTGACAGCCTTTGGTTTACTAAGATACAGACCAGAGAACTCTGATAACGGAAAGTACAATAAAAGCACAAACTGTTTTATTTTATTGTGTTTGATGGTTGGAAAGTGAAATTACAGTGTGTGATTGTTTTACCAACTTGAAAGGAGCCGAGAATAATACCTTTGAGGATGAAATAAGAGATTTCTTCAGCAAAAGGAAGAGAGGTGATATACAGTTGTCTGTCATAAATAAAACTTGGCTCACCTTACAGAGTAGGGAATTTTGAAAAAGACCATACATGTGGAAGTATTATGGCATTTTACACATTCCCAAGTTAATTTAGATTATGTTAATTATTGGTTTCATTAGTTCACAAAATATTCTTATCTTACTTTCCCAGAGGCACTGATGAATTCTAAGATGACCCAAAATTAAAAATTCAGATATTCAAGTTTCTGGAATTAAAAAATATATATATTACAAAAGCACAATCTACTCACTTGAAATAGTGGAACAACATAAATTGCCTCATGCATTTTGTTGTTTAGAGCATGAGGGTAGTGAACTCAAGGATTCATTTCCATATTTGCTAATTAGCCCTACTCTTTTCATTGGCACAGGCTGCACTAGTTACAACCTATGATCTATTTCACCATTGGTCCCTACATGAATTTTCAGGTCACTATGCACAGATTGTTGCAACAAATACCAGAAAAATAAATTCAGAATTTTATCTGTTTATCTAAATAGAGGGAGAACCATTTGATTGAAGCTCCAGAATAACCCTCTGAATCTAGTAATAAGGCACTGGGAATATAATAACAAATGGTTATTTTTAATCATTTCTTTTATTCTTTACTCTCTACATAATACGTTATGTACACTTCTACTTTTGTCTCTTTTCTCCTTTAAATATAAATGAACCTTGCTGAAGTTATATTGATTCTCTTGGAAAAGATTTTAATACGTTAGGCCTAGCATGTCACCTCTTTTTATATAGATACAGCTTCCAAGCTTTGGGGAGAAAATACATCTGAAAGGATGGCTCCTTTCCCAAAGTGCTTTAGCATAAGAGAAATGGCAGGCAACTCCAGGCTTATAACCAGCCTTGGAAGAAATAGGACTTAAATGAATTAGATATTGATTGCTTGGGTATTCTTGAAATTTCCTTTAATCCAAATTGGTTCCCTAGACAAGAGATTGGATTTGGACATTAAATGACAGCGAAAATAATTCTTGAAAACACAAGAATCTCAGAGTTTGAAGGTCCCTTATAGGTCATTTATTCTAGGCTTCCATTCTCTCCACATCCCCTTATAGTGATTTTTCAGACTCTCTTTGAGCACCTCTTGATAAAGAACATAGATTAATTTATTAACCAATGGGGGTAATTTGCAAGATTTGTAAGCAAAGTCTCCTCATTTAACTTTGGTAACTCCATAACTTCCATTATTGGAAAATTACAAGTCATGCATTTCGTTTCTGATGGCTATCCCTATGAGGTTTGAAGAGGAGTAAGACTTTCAAAACATCTTAGTAACCAGCTTTGGGATTTTCTTTCAGACACTCCGAAAATACATGCTGTAGTTAGTTCAGTGCCACTGAGCACTGTCCCACTGGAAGGAAACAGCCTCAAACTGAATATAATATATTCGTGGAGATCTCTGTTGCCCTGGAAAGTTTAACTGTACTTTTCAAGCATACATTTCTATGTATGTGCCAGATTGGTCTCTCTGCTTCATCAAAAATTTTGACCATTTACACAATTAAAAGTATGCAAACATTATTATAATCAATGTTAAATCTTAGAATTCCATGGCTCCTAGTTTGCCCTTGATGTCTCATATCCTTTACCATACTCAAATCTTAACTGGAAAAGCAAGGATATCCCCTGACTGTGAAGAAAACCATCCCTCAATGTGTGCTGCTAACCAAATTTGCTAATAAAGCCAAAGGGCATTGTCCTCTCTCTTACTCTTTTTTATGCATTATCTCCTTTACTGCTTAGTTCAACTTTGAGAGGCAGGTAACTTTATTATTTGCATTGTACTTAGGAGGAAATGGAAGCTCAGAGGCCAAATAACTTGCCTAATATCACAAACTATTAAATGGAAGAGCCAAGATCTCAACTCCTAATCATGGCATCCACTGAACATATTCTATATGACTCTGATATATTTCTGTGAAATTATTTTATATATACATTTATATACACATTACATCTCATTCTTCAAATGTATGAGCAGAAACCCTGGCTTGCTGTCATATTTGTATCCCCCAATTCCTTGTATGGAAAAGCATAATAACACAACAGTTAAGAACCCAGTCTCTTAATTTAGATTTCTTCTGGAGTTAAATCCCAGTTCCACCATCTTCCTGGTAAGGGCTCGCCTAGGAAACTAAACCCACAATAACAACACCTCCAAATGGCAGAACTGCTAGTTCTAAGTTGGTTTCGCTTCCTAAGGGAATCCTGATGAATAAATCCAGGAGTTAAAAAAAAATTAATTAGAATTTGTTTTTATCACAGGTACATAGGCAATAATCCAAATTTTTACTAATTTCTTCTGAAGAACTTCTGTATCAGGATGTTCAAAAACTTCTAAAAAATTCACATATATAAATGGCCAAGCATGTTTTCCCAAACCTAAGGCTCACCCCTCTCCTGCACAGACTTCCACCAGGACCAAAGTCTCAAGCATACACTTTAAGATGTTTCCTACCATGCAAGACTCCCTCCATTTAGAACAATAAAATAGCACTGCAGCTACATTCTCTGCATAGGAAGGACTCATAACCCTATGCCTACTTTTTTCTCCTTAGGTAAGTCCACACCTCTGTGCCCTGCACTGAGCAAAGCACAGTAAGTTAAAAAAATATAACAGAATCCCAGAAAGGGGATGGGAAGAATCGAGCTCCATTATGATAAGGCAGGTGCCTGATGCTGCTACTTTTTTTTTCCTTTACATTACAAAAGTCCAGCAAGTTAAATATTACCTGTATGAATAATTGTCATGTAGGACTTTACTCCTATTCATTCTTCTACTGTGTTCTAATTTTAGTCTTTAATTCTGTTTAAAAACACAAGCAGATTTTTATTGGATGCTCATTTCATTTACCTATTATCTTTAATCAAAAGTTGCAGTGTATTACCTTCTGGGATGTGCGCCAATTCTACATGTACTAAGGGATATTATGTCTCTCGTCTCTATTGCCTTGTACATGGGTATTAAACTGGACGGCAGGGAGGATAAAGACTTAATCTTCATGAAAAATAAATATCATACAGAAAACCCCTCCAGGGTGTCAAGTCATATCCCTCTCGGGACCCTCATGCAGTCTGATGGAATGGAAAGGTGTGCTCCCTCTGCAGATAAATATGCAAGATGATAGAAAACAGAGAATACATTAAATAAACACTCTGAGCAAATACTTCCCTCGTGTAGATCTGAACTGTTCAATACAGAGCCACTGGCCACAGATGGCTACTGAGCACTTGAAATGGGGCTTGTCTGAATTGAGAAGTGTGAGGAGAGCAAAATATATTCTGGGAATTTGCAGACTTGGCATAAAATTGTAAAGTAGCTCATTAATAATTTTTCTGCATTGATACATGTTAAAATGATCATTTGGATCTATTGGTTTAAGTCAAATAAAATTTTAAATTAACTTCCTCTTTTTACTTTTTAAAAATGTGGCTATGCCTCACCTAGGGAATTAATGATAATCTTACAGGCATTGGGGCTACCGATTTAGAAAGCTGAGTCCTTGATCTTGGAGCTTGCCCTTATGAAATCTGTTACTGCAAAGAAGAGGCTAAGCGTACTTAAAAGTGTGCCTAAGAGTCACCTTCAGAGAACATCTTTTGTTGCTCAGATGTGGCCTCTCTGTCTAAGCCCATTCGGCAGGTGAACTCACTGCTCTCCCCACTACGTGGGACATGACTCCCAGGGGTGTGAATCTCCCTGGTAATGTGGGACATGACTTGCTAGGATGCGCTTGGCCCTGGTATAATGGGATTGAGAAAGCCTTTGGACCAAAAGAGGGAAGAGAAAGGAAACAATATAAAATTTCAGTGAGTGGCTGACACATTTCAAGTAGAGTTAAGAGGTCACTCTGGAGGGCATTTTTATGCATTATATAGATATCCCTTTTTAGTTTTTAGTATATTGGAATAGCTAGAAGAAAATACCTGAAACCGTTGAACTGCAACCCAGTAGCCTTGACTCTTGAAGACACTGTATAACTATATAGCTTCTACAGTGTGACCATGTGATTGTGAAAACCTTGTGGCTCACACTCCCTTTACCCAGTGTATGGACAGATGAGTAGAAAAATGAGGATAAAAAGTAAATGAATAATAGGAAGAATGGGGGTATGGGATGTTTTGGGTGTTCTTTTTTACTTTAATTTTTATTATTATTCTTTTTTGTGTCGGGGGGATAATGCAAATGCTCAAAAATTGATTGGGGTGATGAATGTACAACTATATAATGGTACTACAAACAATTGATTGTACACTGTGGATGACTGTATGGTTTGTGAATATATCTCAATAAAATTGAATTTAAAAAAAGACCTAAAACTGTGGCTACTAGAAATTTAAAATAGTATGTGGATCAGAGTATCTTTCTATTGTTTAGCACTGCTCTAGGCATGCTGAGCTGCATCTCCCTGAGCACTAACATTAGGATGGAGTGGGCTGTGGTAGTCATAGATCAAACAGACAAAGTAACAACCACTCAAAAACAGAGATAAGCAAGTTAGAGAAGTGGGACTCATGGCCCTGTGGACATACTTTGCTGGCTTATTGTCTTTTATTCATGAAATCTGGGGTGTGCAGGTGAATATATGGAGGCAGATTAACATGTGGGTATGTATGTGTTACAAAAAAGTGCTTTTAGGTCATATTATATTTCCCACCTCCTCTCAGGGGCCCCTTTGCAAAACTTTCCAAAAACAAGGCAAAACAAAAACCTCATTGACATGAATTGGCCTGTGTATGACTTGAACAATTTTTGGAAAACGAAATCCCGACTTTCATGCACAAGAAAACATTTTGACATTTGACAAATTTGGCAACTGTTTATCACAGGCCTTATACCCTGTGGCCAATATCTGCAGAAACCTAGATTTTGTTTTAGTTTTTTCCTTTTCTTCTAGTAGAAATAATATGATTTGGCTTGTTTTCAATAGGGGACTGTATAATCAAAATTCATGCCTATTTTCCCAATCTCATTTCAGCCAACAGTTTTAGTCTGAGCAACTAACACTGGAAGAAGAATAGTAGCTTGAATAAAATCAGTTTTCTTTACATCTCTTATTCACCTACTGGTTTAAAAGTCACATGCCAGAAGGCAGCCAATGTAGTAGAAAAACCATGGGGAGCTACAGCCATGCAGTTTTGGGTTCAAATCCCAGCAATGTTGCTTATCAATTATGTATATCACGGAAATCACTATTATCATCATATGATCTCAAAGAATTATTGTGAGAATTAAATAATCCATATAGGGCACAGTATTTGGCCCTAGAAAATTCTCATTTAAAAATTAGCTCCTTCTTCCCTTTCTTCTCAGTTATTAAGGAATCCTGTGCCTCCAGCATTCACATTACACCAAATTCATCAACACTGATTCTCCTTTAAAATGCTGGGGTTGGGAGGTCACAATTATGAGCCACCTTAACAATTCAATGGGTTAGGTTAAGGAATCTGATTTTCATAAATAAAGCAATGATGGATGTTGCATAGGATGAGGCTACAGACCTTTCTAGAGCTGAGCTTTCAACTGTAAAAACAAACTCAGTAAAGTTTTAGCGGCTGAGAGATTGCAAATGGAGTTGAGAGGTCCCTCTGGAGGACATTCTTATGCACTAGATAGATTTCCCTTTTTAGTTTTTAGTATGTTGGAATGGCTAGAGGGAAATACCTGAAGCTGTTGAACTGCATCCCAGTAGCCTTGATTCTTGAAGACGATTGCATAACTATGTAGCTTATATGGTGTGACCGTGTGATTGTGAAAACCTTATGGCTCACACTCCTTTAACCAGTGTATGAACAAATGACTAGAAAAATGGGGACAAAAAGTAAAAGAATAATATGGAGGAGGGAGAGTATGGGACATTTCGGGTATTCTTTTCACCTTCACTTCTATTCTTTTTATTTTGTGGAATAATGAAAATGTTCAAAAATTGCTTGTGGTGATGAATGCACAACTATATGATGATACTGTGAACAGTTGTGTTACATCTTGGATGACAGTATGGTATGTGAATATATTTCAATTAAAAATTTTTTAAAAAAAGTAAATGATGGGATAAGAGGGGTATGGGATGCTTTGAGTGTTCTCTTTTACTTTTATTTTTATTCTTATTTTTTTATTTTTTTATTTTTGGAGTGATGAAAATGTTCAAAAATTGATTGTGATCATGGATGCACAACTATATGATGAAATTGTGAACAACTGTTTTACACTTTGGATGATTGTATGGCATGTGAATATATTTCAATAAAATTACATTTAAAAAAAACAAACAAACTCAAAAGCAGCTGCCTGCAACCTGTCTCACTTCTTGAGACTGGAAATGATCAGCAAACAATTGGAATCACTCACCTCCCATGGTTAAAAGGGCTCTCTGCCTTCCATCTGAGAGTCTGTTCCCTCAAAAGCACAGGTAGCCTAGGTTACTCAACATGTGGGACAATAGTTCCCGCCTCCCACAAGAACTAACTTGTTAATCAAAGTCCTTTTTACAGCCTACTTGATAGAACATTAAGCAATAAATTCTCCTTTGGAGCACAGTTCTGACTTTTTCCTCCCTTCTCAGAGAATGTGCTTTAGCATGCCTACTCCACATCTTTGATATTGTGTATTTGCTCTCCTGTTTCCACCAGCTTCTCAAGTGAAGCACACAAAGATGTGAATTCCATACAAGAAATATGCTTTACTGGTGCTTGCTATTCTGCACTGTTGCTTGAGGGTGGTTCCTATTTCTTTCACTGATTTTCCTGATTTATTTAATCTCTATTTTGCTTAATACCTTATTTTATGACATGTACTTTTGTAATAAGAACCTGATGTTCTGCAATAAAATGTCATTGACAATTTCTTACTCATCTTTTTCATCATCTTTTTCTCCACCTCATTCCTTCTCTCTTTTCCTTCCTCTTTCTCTTTCCCTTTCCCCCTCATCTCCCTATATTTCTCTTATGCCTCTTCTCTCTCTCCTCTGTGGTAAGACATATCCTCCCCTAGCTTATAGAGCCTCCTTACCTCTGAGTTGCGCTGTCCAGCCAAAGTTCTTGAGCTCAAAGAGTACGGGTCACTGACTCCAATACCCAGAACACCTACCAGAGACTCTTAATCAAAGTTACAAAATGGTAAGTCTCTAGGAATATCTCTCTGTCTTGTCAAGGAAATTATGCTATGCCCCACAGATCCAATAAGAAACAAAATGAGAAAAGTTACTAGACTTTTCTAGAGCGAGGCAATCTTTGCTAGCTCCAACTCCACATAAACCTATGTGGGTTAAGAGATATAGATTCGATAGATTGTAGGTATCCATCTGTAATTAAGAGGACTTTTTAAAATTTAATTAACGGAGCACTTACCCACATAGCAAGAGTTAACTATGCTATACAGACAATTCAGCAAGAGGGATTTAATGCAACACAATTCAAAAATGTTTCCTGGGAACCTACTAGTGCATTGTATTTAAGTACACTTAAACACATTCTCTTCTATCAATATAAAAATGTATTTGAGTATTTATCTCCTAGATGCTAGGAACTCATATAATATACTTCCAAAGAGGTATCATCTTTCTTCAGCTTCTCTCAACAGTGGAAGCTCGGTTACCCTACCTGTTCCTCACCTTGACATTGACTAGCTGTATGGCCTGAGACACATCCTTTCTCTTAAGTCACTTCAGAGTCCTCTATAATGCAGGTGTTGGAATGGAGTGCCTGTTCAAATGCATGACGAGGTGTGTTTCAGCCCCACGACAATCATTTTATGACTATGTTAAGGCAATGGGAATGGGGTGGGGTTGTGAGTTGTGGGGAACTGAGAGATAGGATATCTTTCAAAGCAAATTTCTTGGCTGCCTATGGGTTCATGTTTTTCCATTTGGTCTTCCTCTCTTGGTAAAAGTCATCAGTGACCATTTATCAAGCTGTTGCTATATAACAGATAATGTTACAGTTGAAAACACTGAGGCACAATGAGGTTAAGTAACCTGGCCAAGATCACAAAGCTGTTAAGTCTAGTGACTGCACTTCAGAGATCTCACAGCAGTTTAAAGTCCTTCTTCCACTTTCTTTCACTCTGTCATATTACCTTGTTATTATTTATTTATGTATGTATCGTTCTCCATTTCTTGACTTTAAACTTTCTGAAGTGCTTCCTTGCTGAAGTCACAATGCTAGCATTGTGCATGTAATACACGAGGTACTCAATATATGCTGAAATGGCTAAGAAGGCATTTCATTTTTCTGTGAAAAGTATTTTATATATGGGAAATAGCAAAATCCCCCCAAAACTATTTATATATTTCTGAGTGAACTGAAGATCTGGGTCTCAGAGCAAACTGCTCTTTTTCTTAGAATATTTTTTTCCCTAACCTGGCAGATTCATAAGCTAATGGTGAAGAAAGACTGTGTGTCTTTGGCTCACACACACACCTATTATTTGTGTCTACATTTTGATAACTTGGAGAAATTTCTCTTCATTGTAAGTATGTCAGAACATTTACCCAAACACCTCCAGTTATTTTGATCGATTTTACATCATCTTTTTCTCCCAACATTTTATTATGAAAATTTCCAACTTTCCACAAAGCTAAAATAATGTTAAAATGAATGCCCATATCCTCACACTTTGATTCTACCACTAGCATTTTATTATTATTATTATCTACCCATTTATCTATCCCTCTATCTATCCATTCATCCATCTTATTTGTCAACACATTTTAAAATAAATTGTAGACATCTGTAAACTCCCCCCTAAACATTTCAGCACGAATATTTCTGTTAAATTATCTCTCATAATTACATGAAATTCTTATATCCTCCATTTCCTATTGAACCTCAGCATGCAAACCTGTTTTGTTTCCTTTGGGTGTTGTTGATCACTTGCTATTGAAATTATTGCCGGATCTAGAAGGCGGCCTAGGAGAATGAAAGATCTAAACATTTTTGGATTATTTGAGTAAATGCTGCATAAAATTAAAAATGCCAGCCTTCTTTTGTCATTTAAGGAGGCAGTGATAATCGTATTAGCTTTCGCTGTGTGACTCTGGAAATTGACAAATGGTGGCGTAGCACATTAGGTCATTAGAACATCATCACTGGGACACAGGTCCACAGGGCTACTGTAAGGAAGGCTACCATGACATGCTTAATCTGGATGGTACAACCTCCAATCCTGTACCATCCGTCTGCCCGTTAGGTGTCAGCTCCTGAGAGGCATAGAGCCAAGGTAGAAAATAATAGAAAGAGTAATTTTTAAAGGTAATAATAATCTAAAATAATTAGAGCAAATGTAGCACTGGTGTGCAAGTTGTTTAGCAAAGTTAAAAAGCAAACAAACAAACAACAACACTGAGGGAGAAAGGTTTATTCAAATCCATTACATAATCATGTTTAAGTTCCAATCTCAAGTAATAGCTTTTCTTATCCAGTGCCATGCCCTTCTGTCTGCTAAAAACATTCTCTTCCCCTAAAAAGCTTCCATTCATCGTATCAACTCAGACTCACATTTTACTTCCTTAAAGCCTTCCTGGTGTTTTCCCACCAGAAGTGTTTCCTCTGCTCAGTTCTCATAGTAATTGTTCATGCCTCGATTTTCATATTTCTGATTTGATTTATAGTGAGCTCATTAAATGTGTGTCTGCTCCCTTATTAGTAAAAAGTACCTTCATCATTTTAGAAAATGCCAAGCATGATACTTGGTTTCTAGTAGGTGCTCAAGGAATGTTGAAGCAATTAAAGTTGTGGCCTGATTCAAATCATGTCAGGCCAGTGGGAATGGAAGGGGCATTCTCTGATATTCCTTCTGAGAATGGGCTCACCAACTAAAGAGGAGAAAGCGCAGGTTAGCAGCAGACAGCAAAATAAACTTAGATTCTCCAACTCCAAACAAAAATGCATAAACAGTCTGTTTCTTATCGAATTCCAAAATTAATAGATCCCAGTTGAATCACAGGTTACCACTGAAATGCAGGGCTATTTAAGTGGAATTCATCTTCTCCATTTCCAAGGAGTATTTTAAAAGAGAGCTCCTTTCTTTGCAGAAAAGCAAAAGTTTTTTTACAGAAGATAAGAGTTGGTTTTATGTCATGTCAGTCTTTGATCAAAAAGACGCTTTCTGTATTCCTTTTTAATCTCGTGCATTCTATTGCCTACTTTTTTATGAGAAAGAGAACTTTGATGACAAGGCAAACGTGTTCACTTCGCTCACTGTCCCACGGGAGGTGGCCATGTTTGGCAATTCCTCTCCCTTCAACAATTTATCAAAACAGGTTTCCTAGCACCACAATGATACTGCTTGCATTTCCCCATCCAATTCATCAGCTCCTGTCGCTGAATTCTAAATTTGGATATTTTTAGCTGGACCAAGAAGAGAACAGTTCTCCTGACATTCAGTGTCAGTGCTGTTGTATGCATCAGCCATCAGCCCAGAGAGGGGACCGAGAGCTGCGTCTCAGAGCCATTGTGTGTTTTCCTGGAGCAGGGATCTCCTCTTTGGCTCACTGCCAGGACAGCTTTGGAGGCCGCCCCAGCTCTTGGAGCTGGAGCAGGCTCTGCCTCCATTTGACGATGCAATGTACTACACGGCCGAACCACCCCACTGGCTTTTCTCTGACTGATGATTGCCCGGGTGAAAAGGAAACCCTCTGATGGGAAGACAATGAGGCCTCAAAGAGTGGATACCCAAACTCAAAGCACAGATGGAAGTGCATGAGGCAAACATACATCTCCAGAGGGAAAATTCAGCCTCAAATGCATTTCAGCCTGGAATGCTTTTAGTTTTACTGCTATTTTCCCGTCTTTCTCAATGAACAGAGGAAGACAGGAGCTACAGTGTTCTCACACAATCCCTCCAACCTGGCAAAGGAGCACAATATTACCAGGAAGTTAATAAAAGGATTAACTGTCATTGACTGCAATGTACCAAATTTTATCCCAATCACTTATTTTCCATGACTCAGATTTGAAGCAGTTTCAGTACAAGTCAGTTCAGAAAGTGATTTTCACAGTGTCTTTTCTTCATAGTTCTGTTGTTTTTCTCAGTTATTAGAACACCATATGATACAGGGAAGGCCAAAATGCCCAAGGCTGACAGGATTGCAAGTTTGCGAAAGCAGTAAAAACACATCCTGCCTTTGTGTTCTCTGGAGTCATTCCTGATGTATGAATATGCCATAAAGACAGAAAACATGTCATGTAATTTAGGGTTTTGCTTATATTGAATGATTGGGATTATTCCCAGCTAACCAGGGAGCCAGTGGCCAAAAGAATGAATGAAGGAATGAGTGAGTGAGTGAATGAATAAATGAATGAATAAATAAATAAATAAATAAATAGCTGGGAACAATACAGAATATTAGAGAAGTTGACTAGTTGCTTCTAGCTTTGCTTGGTTTAGAAGTGAAGAAGGACTAGAGGGGGACCCTTATTGAACTGCCTGAGTTTTCACTTGGTCAAATCGTCTGACTCTTAACAGTTACCACCAGTCCTTGGGGAGACATGGCTGTGGAAAGGTGCTTCATTGCCAAGTAAATCCGGGAAACATTAATCCTTTCAGTTTTGTTCCCATCCTCATCCCTCAATTCCCAAAAGGATATGATTTGGTGTCTCCAAAGGACTTCATGGAATATGAGGTGCAAAAGCTATATAAAAAAATATAGAAACTTTTAAAGATAACTTTAAGGAACCTCATTCTTATGAACAGGCATTTATAACACTCAATTCTTTGTCTATTATTTTCCACTATGGACAATTATTATTTTTTTTTCATTTTTATTGAGATTGTTCAGATACCATACAATTATCCAAAGATCCAAAGTGTACAATCACTTGCCCCTGGGTACCCCCATACAGCTGTGCATCCATCACACTTATTTTTTGTTCAATTTTTAGAAACTTTCATTACTCCAGACAAGAAATAAAGTGAAAGATGAAAAAAGAAAAAAGAAAAGGAAACTCTAATCCTCCCCTATCCCTAACCAACCCCCCTCAATTGTTGACTCCTAGTATTGATATAGTACATTTGTTACTGTTTATGAAAAAATGTTGAAATACTACTAACTGTAGTATATAGTTTGTAATAGGTATATAGTTCTTCCCTATATGCCCCTCTATTATTAACTTCTAATTGTATTGTCATACATTTGTTCTGGTTCATGAAGTGATTTCTAGTATTTGTACAGTTGATCATGGACATTGCCCACCATAGGATTCAGTTTTATACATTCCCATCTTTTGACCTCCAACTTTCCTTCTGGTGACATATATGACTCTGAGCTTCCCCTTTCCACCTCATTCACACACCATTCGGCGCTGTTAGTTATTCTCACATCTTGTTACCAACACCCCTGTTCATTTCCAAACATTTAAGTTCATCCTAATTGAACATTCTGCTCATACTAAGCAACCACTCCCCATTCTTACGCCTCGTCCTATATCCTGGTACCTTATATTTCATGTCCATGAGTTTACATATTGTAATTAGTTCCTATCAGTGAGACCCTGCAATAATTGTCCTAATGTGTCTGGTTTATTTCACTCAGTATATTGCCTTCGAGGTTTTGTCATCAACCCATTTTTTTTCAATATGTTTTTGTTCACTCACCATACATTCCATCCCAAGTAAATAATCGATGGTCTTCTGCATAGTCATACATTTATGTGTTCACCACCTTCACCACTATCTATATAAGAGCATCTACATTTCTTCCACAAGGCAGGAGGGAGAGTCAAAGAAGGTAGAGAGGCAAAAGAAAAAGGAAAAAAAAATGACAGCTAGGAAGCAGCAAAAGGAAAAATAACCTTAAATCAAAGTAGAATAAAGAATCAGACAATATCACCAATGTCAAGTGTCTAACATGCCTCCCCTATCCCCCCCTCTTATCTGCATTCACCTTGGTATATCACCTTTGTTACATTAAAGGAAGCATAATACAATGATTCTATTAGTTACAGTCTCTAGTCTATGCTGATTGCATCCCTCCCCCAATGCCTCCCCATTTTTAACACCTTGCAAGGTTGACATTTGCTTGTTCTCCCTTGTAAAAGAACGTATTTGTACATTTTATCACAATTGTTGAATACTCTAGATTTCACCAAGTTACACAGTCCCAGTCGTTAGCTTTCCTGCTTTCTTGTGGTGTCTCACATGCTCCCCACCTTCCTCTCTCAACCGTATTCATAGTTACCTTTGTTCAGTGTACTTACATTGTTGTGCTACCATCTCCCAAAATTGTGTTCCAAACCACACACTCCTGCCTTCTATCACCCTGTAGTGCTCCCTTTAGTATTTCCTGTAGGGCAGGGTGTCTTGTTCACAAAGTCTCTCATTGTCTCTTTGTCAGAAAATATTTTGAGCTCTCCCTCATATTTGAAGGACAGCTTTGCTGGATATAGGATTCTTGGTTGGTGGTTTTTCTCTTTCAGTATCTTAAATATATCACACCACTTCCTTCTTGCCTCCATGGTTTCTGCTGAGAGATCCGCACATAGTCTTATTAAGCTTCCTTTGTATGTAATGGATCGCTTTTCTCTTGCTGCTTCAGGATTCTCTCTTTGTCTTTGACATTTGATAATCTGATTATTAAGTGTCTTGGCGCAAGCCTATTCATATCTCTTCTGTTTGGAGTACGCTGTGCTTCTTGGATCTGTAATTTTATGTCTTTCATAAGAGATGGGAAATTTTCATTAATTATTTCCTCTATTATTGCTTCTGCCCCCTTTCCCTTCTCTTCTCCTTCTGGGACATCAATGATACGTACATTATTGTACTTTGTTTCATCCTTGAGTTCCCGGAGACGTTGCTCATATTTTTTCATTCTTTTCTCCATCTGCTCCTTTGCGTGTAGGCTTTCAGGTGTTTTGTTCTCCAGTTCCTGAGTGTTTTCTTCTGCCTCTTGAGATCTGCTGTTGTATGTTTCCATTGTGTCTTTCATCTCTTGTGTTGTGCCTTTCATTTCCATAGACTCTACTAGCTGTTTTTTTGAACTTTTGATTTCTGCCGTATACATGCCCAGTGCTTCCTTTACAGCCTCTATCCCTTTTGCAATATCTTCTCTAAACTTTTTGAATTGATTTAGCATTAGTTGTTTAAATTCCTGTATCTCAGTTGAAGTGTACGTTTGTTCCTTTGACTGGGCCATAACTTTGTTTTTCTTAGTGTAGGTTGTAATTTTCTGTTGTCTAGGCATGGTTTCCTTGGTTATCCAAATCAGGTTTTCCCAGACCAGAACAGGCTCAGGTCCCAGAGGGAAGAAATATTCAGTATCTGGTTTCCCTGTGGGTGTGTCTTAGAAAATTGCTCCACCCTTTGATGCCTCGGGTCACTGTGCTTTTCTGCCCTGCAGGTGACACCTGTTAGCCTATAATTCTTGACTGGTGTGAGGAGGTGTGGCCGTGTTCCCCCAGGCTCTGGGGTCTGGTTCTGAATGGAAAGGGCCCCACCCCTTTCCTCCTAGAGAAGACAGACCCCCCAGGTGGAGGTCATTAGCATTTCAATGGTCTCGCTCTCTGCTTGTGGTGTCTCCACCCTTCCCAGAGTCACAGCCCTGGAAACTGAAAATGACTGGGGCTTTCTCCACTGAGCCAAAAGAGAAACAGATAGTCCCCTTCAGACCCAGTCCAAGGTGACCCTCCGGCTCTCCCAGGTCAGTCGTCACCCAAAGCCTCTGTCTGTTTTTTGGGGCTGCGTACCTGTAGTGAGCAGTTCACACTCGCTACTTAAAACCCCAGTTGGAGCTCAGCTGAGCTGTATTCGCTTGCTGGGAGAGAGCTTCTCTCTGGCACCACAAGGCTCTGCAGCTCGGGCTATGGGGGAGGGGGTCTCCCGACCTGGTTCCGCAGGTTTTACTTACAGATTTTATGCTGTGTTCTCGGGCATTCCTCCCAATTCAGGTTGGTGTATGATGAATGGATGGTCTCGTTTGTCCCCCCGCAGTTATTCTGGATTATTTACTAGTTGTTTCTGGTTTTTTGTAGTTGTTCCAGGGGGACTACTTAGCTTCCACGCCTCTCTATGCCGCCATCTTGCCCGAGTCCTCTGGACAATTATCTTTTAAACTCGTTATCCTTCTCTCCAATTAAGATGGCTTCTGCCTTAGCTCAAATCTCTACAGGAGTATTCCTAGAACTCCTTAATGATTCTCTCTGCCTCTTTATCTCCCCATTTCCAACCTTTATAGAGTCACCAAACACTGGTTAAGTACCACCTGGAGGGTGAGGGCAGGGTGCAATGGAGATAGAAAGAAGTGGAAAGATTTAGGATAGTTTGGAGGTAGAGTAGCCAAGACTTGCCAATGGATTGGGTGAAGTTTGCATGTCAGGTAAAATGAGGAGGCACAGATGACTACCAGTTTTCTCGAGCAATTAGGTTGATGATAGAAAAGACTGGAGAAAAAACAAAATTGGGGATGGAAAACTAGAGTCTGTGTTTAAATGAGCTAAAGGCTCAGGACCCAAACTAATATGCCCCCAATAAATGAGAAATTTGAGTAGAGGAGGAGGTCCTATCAAATGGGAAGGGACAGCTAATGATTTGGGAGAAAAAACAGAAGGAGAATGTGGCGTACAGATAATCAAGAAAGGATATCATTTCAAGGAGTGTGATGGTTGAGTTCATTGTCAACTTGGATAGGTTATGGTGACCAGTCTTTTGGTCAAGGAATCATTGGCCTGATTGTTACCAGAAGGCTATTTCATGGACTTAAAGCATCAGTAAGTTAACTGCCTCTGTGGCTGATGACATCTACAATCAACTGAGGAGACTGCTTTCAACAATGAGAGGCATCACAGCCAATCAATTGAAGGCCTGAGAAGGAGAAGTGATGATACAGCAGTCAGAAGGAAGAATTCCCATCTCTACTTCAGCCAGTCAGCTTCTCCTGGAGAATTCATCTAAAACCTTCATGTTCCCCCAGCTTGAGGTCTGCATATGGAATTTGGACTTGCCCATCCCTGCCGTTGCATGAGCCAATTCCTAAAATAAATCTCATATATATCCTGTCTGTTTTGTTTCCCAGGAGAACCCTGACTAACACAAGGAGGGAGTAGTCAGTGGTGAAAGCTGCTGAAAAATTCATTGAAATGAAGATATTGCATTTGGTAATATAGAGGCAATAGATGACCCCGTTTAATAATTTCATTTCAGCGGTAGTGGCAGAAGCCAGGCAGGATGGGTTGAAAAGCAAATGGAAGGTAAAGAAGTACAAACGATAAATGTGAGACAAGTTTTTCAAGAAGGTTAGCCATGAAAGGGAAGAAAGAAATGGGGTGACAGCTGGAGAGGGACATGGGATTAAGGAAGGATTTCATTAACATGGGAATTACTTAACTTACTAGGTCTCAGTTTCTTTCTGTGTAAAATAGAAGAATAGTATCTAACTCCCAAATGTGTTGTAAGGATTAAAGGAAATAATGTGTGAGAAGTGCTTAGCATAGTGCCTGGTACATGGTAAGTACTCAATAAATACCACCTGTTATTATTATTATTATTTAATTATTCTCATCTCTCATGTTTTGTTAAGACCTGTATTATAACACTTATTACATAGTATTATAGTTAATGTTTATGTGTCTTTCTTTTAAGCTCATTGGAAAGCATACAATAATCATTTAATAAATAAATGTAGAATTAAATTGAAATTGTATCAAAACAAGAAAGACAAAATCTACAGACAGTGCAACTAACTATGGCAAAAAAGAGTCCTTTGAATTCATCAGGAGGAGCCAAGTCGTCTCATGACTTTGGGTTCAAATCTGACCTTGTCTCATGTCAGCCATGGATGCACACCCTACCTGGGGCAGGGAAAAGGCTCGCACAGCATGAGCCACCGTGTCAACGGCCAAGTCACCTCTCATTTAGATTTATGAATGTCATATTTTTTACTGACTCTCAGAAGCGTTTCTAATCAGAAAGATTCCAAACAGGTTTCAGCCATCTCATTAGGACACAGGAAATTGGATAAAGAGGATAACCTCTGAAATCCTCCCTTAGTCATTGATCTTTGGGAAATTAGCCCTCTATGGCTTAGATCGTTCTGCAGATTATAAACATGTCCAGTAAATACGACCTCTATCTAGATTTGCCCAGAGATTGCAACAGCATTTGGCAGCACAGAAAATGCCTACCAAGAGCCAAGCAGCTGTAGCAGGTACTGTATAATCAATGAAGGAAACTTATAGGGTTCTGTATTCCACCGGGGCTCAAAGCCTTCCAAGCAGATTATCTGCATAGATTTCAGGGTGGCAAAGTGGCATTATGAACACACAGCTCCCCTATCCGTTTTCTTTGCATTTACCTGAGTGTCAGAGTTGTTGAACAAGAAAACCACATTGTTCAACAAGGAAAAGCTCTATTGCTAAAGTGGAAGACACATTTCAATAAAAGCAGTGCTCAGGGAAAATGAAAATGGTTAAAAAAGGAAAGGAAGTGAATGGATATGAGTCTTTGATAAATAAATATTTTTCTTTACCTTATATTATTTTCTTCATAGAAATAGATATAATGTATATAATGCATGCACATATATGTATGTGTTCATGTGTATATAAATATACATACGAATATGTATATTCCAGTTAGCAAAACCTCTAACACTTTTTCAACAATAAAATGATTTGAAACATTTATTGTTAAGTGATATTTCCATGCTTGAATGGTGTTTCACTGAATTGATCAGTATTTAGTAACATGAATGTATGCGCTAGTCTGTGAAGAGAGTGAAAAGAATCTCTGAGTCAAAGTTATAGAGCAACATCTGCATAATCCTTTTTAGATTCTGTCCTAGGGAACCAAAAAATAACAGTAGTAACGACAAAGCTGAACACTGGAAAAAAGGCATATGTACTAAATTATATCCATCTTTTGTGAACAAAGCAAAAAATGCTGTTTGAATTTGGTACATGATTATAGAAACAGGACTTAGATTCCTGTTTATCCTATCTGCAGAAAAGCAGTATAGCAGGGGGATGCTGTACTGGTTTTAATCCTAAATCTGAGTTAACTGGTCATTTATTCCTTTTCTGTAAAATGGAAAAAAGTTGGGGCTGCCATGTACATTCGGGCAGGTTGCACCCTACATGAAAATATCTGGCCTAACGGACCATGGGGTGCTCAAATCCAGCCTGGGCTTTGCTCTCCCAGCTGCATGTCCAGGCCTACAGCTGCATCCTTCAGGAGAGGAAGCCTTTTTCTAATTCTCATGGAGGCACCAAATGGGCCAGAAGTGTCCCTATAAATACCTGTCTTTCAGGGTTGTTGTCATCATAAGGACTGATACACATTGCAACTTAGCACAGCACCAGGCACATCACAGACACAATTCCAGCTATGGCTCTTAAAACGGTCTTTAAAATCTAGTTATTCAATTTTATATGGATATCAATCTTCAAATATTCAAAAGCAGAGACAACTGCTGAATATTTGGATAAAAAGATCAATGTTAACTCCCAGAGTGTACATCCATCATCCTATCCACCCTCTGTCTACATTACGCTGCTTTTCCAAGAACAGCTGTAGAGACTCTGAGTCTATCTCTTCTCTCCATACTCTTCCATCTACAGTCAGGGCTTTAAAACCATAGTAAACTGGAGGGAAAGCAAGGTGGGCACATATATTGTTACATAGCACTTCTCCAATCCCGAGGAATATGGGAGCTGTCAATAAGACTGGGATTTAATAAAGAATAAATGCTCTCAGACGAACCTGATGAATTGTTTAGACAATTATAAAGTGGCGCAGGAAAAGCACACATTATGAATGCAGTCACTCAGATATGAGAACAGGGTAACTGTAGAGAGAACTGGAACAAAACACTAGCCAAAAAAAAGGTACAATAAAACAATAGCCATCACAAGGTGAAGGCCATCTAGAGAAATTCCACTGTTGTCTGCGTAAGGTCTTCTCTGCTGTTTATTCACCCTTATTAATGATCTTCAGAAGGTAGTAAACAGTGTGGTAATGAAATCTGCAGATGACAGTAAGCTGGGGAATGTTGCAAAACATCAGCAAGGACAGAGAAGTAATACAGATGGTCTGAGAGGAGTTGCAGATCTTGGGATCAAATAACAAAATGAGAGGTGGGTTGGAAAAAGGCCAGCTTGTACGCTAGAGGAAAATGAATGGAAACACAGATAGCCACAAGGAAGGAAAAAAAACCTGGAAAAGAGGTCTTTTGAGAAGGACTTCGAGGCTCGACAGCAGTTGTCATCCAGGTGAGTCTGTGCTGCAACATGGCAGCTCAAGAGGAAGTATTACTTTGAACTGCAGATGGAAAAACATCATAGTAAACAAAACTGCAAGTATTTTTCCCTATTGAATCTCAAGTGGCTGCACCTGGAATACTGATTTGTTGTATGGGAATCTCTACCAGAAAATCTGGAACAAATTGAGAACATAAGAGCAAATATATTAGTAACAGGGAGCCTGTTATAACAGAAGATTAGAAGAGCAAATTGTGGATGACTTGGCTAACGGATGCAGAGAAAGCCCAGTGACATTCTATCAACTCTGGAAATAAAGAAGCCAATGGTGATGGTAAAAGTCAAAGCAGCATAGTATAAAAGAACATATTAAAGAGAGACTGTGGCTTGAACAGCAGGAACAATTTCCAAGTACATCAACTAAGGAAATGGCATTGCGAATTGTTCTCGGGAAGCCATGGGATCAAGTTCAAATATTTCCCAGGGTAAGAAGCTTAGAATGATAAAGAGCATTTACCATAAGGCCAAGGGATCTCAGGGAATGTTATCTAATTCATCCCACTGTCTCTGGACAGAAGTACATCTAAATCATTCCCAATACATTATAACCCCACACTATTTACAAAGAATTCAAGGTAAGAAGTTTTGTTGGAAAATAAGTGGGCACTATAGAGGTTTTGATAAGTTGACTTTCTACTTGACACATTGAGAAACCTAGTTGATGATTTGATCCTAAATCATTCTGGGACCCAAAACTTCAATTAAATACTGTACAAATCCATCTCCTCATGGATAAAATAAGAGTCAAAACATAGAACTCCTATGCTAATTGTTTTCTTGGTTCACAAATTCACATACAAGATAGTTGAGCCCTTGAATCCGCTCATCAGTCACTCAGGACAGCATCATTACCTGCACTCTGGGGAGAGGACTAAAGTGTATCAGGTGTGTGTTTACATGAGCAGGATCTGCCTATACAAGGCTGACGTTACAAAACCAGTGTATTTCTTCTCTTTTCCTACAGGGTAGTAGGAATTATGGCGGTACAAAGTAGATAGAACAAGCATGAGCCCTGAAATGGCAACAGGGAATGTGGGTTCTTGTTTCTACCTCTGTCACTAACTTGGGAAGTCTAGATTTGAACCCCAGCACTGCCTCTCGTTAGCTGTGTGCCCTTGGCAAGGCACTTCTTTGCACCCCAGCCTTCTCATTTGTAAAACAGCGATAACAATAGTACCTACTGTATAAGACCTTTAGGATGACTAAATAAGTGATGCATATTAAAACGTTAAAACAGTGTCTGGCACATAGTAGACATTCAATATCACTGTAGTCTCTGTTTCACAAAGTGTCCTTTGTAAAACAAAAGGTTGGAGGAGATCTGTCTAAATCTTCAGTTTTGTGTCCAGGGTCATTCTCTGAACTCAAAAATTTTGATTAGGTTAGGGAGACAAAGTGAACACAAATGAAAGAAAAAAAGAGAAAAAGTAAATGTCATTCTATGCTGTCCTAATCATGTGTGCCCAAAGGGACAAGAAAAAAAGGAACCAATGTTAATTAGAATAGTTGGAGAAAGTCTGTGGAGCTTGAACTGAACTATGAGTACCTTGCTGATAAACAGGTAATAGTCATGAGACTATCTTAGACTGAAAAGAGGTATAAGCAAACTCCCTGGGGAATGTGAGGGGATTGAAACCAAACTGTGGGGCCATCAAGGTGGGTGTAGCATGTGGATGTGATGCAAAACAGGCAACAGGACACAATCGTAGTCTCCCTACCGATGTCGTCTCATTAAAGCTCTACGCCAATTGTACGTTCCTTCTCACATTCAGCCAGAGAAAAGATGACACAGTTCAGTAGAATACAGTTACCTGAATGAAGTGCTTGACTCGTTTATCCACAATATTAAGAAGGTGAGCAAGAGAGCATGTGTTCATCTCACACCGTCACATGGCCCCTATCTTCATTTTTGCACTAAGCTTATTCCCCCTGCTTCCTTACTTGACAACTTTGGTCAGTCTTTTTCATTTTAAATAAACTATTTGCTGCCAATATTTCTGGCTCTTTTTGTCTTTGGGTTTTTGCATGTCATCCCTAATATCTAAAGTGCTTTTTTACTTTTTCTGCAACCTAAAATGTGTCTTTCTCCTGTTCTCTGTGTTATTTAATAAATTCACCCTTTCCATTACATTTTCTCTAGCTAACCACTTCTATCTCTTTTTTTAATTCAACCAATAGAGCAGAGTTCCCAGCATTGACATCTATGTGTTTGGGTCCATTTTCTTACTTTCTTTCGGTAGAAAACAGTGAGTGCACAAGATGTGATGGGTACAAGCGATAAGTGGAAAGGTCAGACTAGATGGTAACATGGAACATTCAGCTGCTGAAAGAGGAGGGAAGTCATAACATGGGAAGTGGTTGTAGAAGCCTGTGGAAGTTCATTTACGATCCCTTCTGTGTTGGCAGTGACAAATGACTTGAAATAAACTGACCAAAACATTCTGAGTAAGTAGTATTTCTACTGCCTTTTTATGTTTAAGATTCTTTTAAACATGTTCCATAAACTTGTCTTAAATATGTCACATGTAAAATATTTAACATAAAAGGTAAGTTTTATGGGTTACAATTACTTGGTAATCAAGACATTTGCCCAAGACTAACGTTCTTACGACAATTGCAATGTGATTAGGCTATCCTCAAAGGAGTAATTTACATCCATTTCTATTCATGTGCTTAGAAATCTATTTTGATTTTATGCACGTATTTGTATATACCCAACATCCTGAAGAGAACAGAGTATTGTGTTAAAGCACCTAATGCTGCACTAAAAATGTACCAACCACGGAGCTGTTCTCATCCTAAAATGCATTATTACTCAGTGCTCAAATTCTTTCCGTTTATCTGAGCTATTCTTTAGGACATTAAAATAAAATGAGTAAATTAATTTTGTATTTTAGAAAAATTTCTGAAATGGAATGTAATTATGTAAATCTGAAATGTAGTACAAGGCTGTACAAATCTGGTCACCTTTTGGGATATGTTCCTTTGTTCCCCATTTTCCTGAATCTGAGCAATAGAGGTTTAAAGGAAAATTTTCTAGGATAATTGAAAAAAGAAGAAATAATCAGAGACCATGAGAAATAACGGTGCTTTGAAATGGAATATAAATGTTATAGCTTATATTTGGCTATATACCAGATATATACCCTAAAATCATAAAATATTTTAAAATAAAAAACATATGAAAAATATATGACTTTCTTTTAGGTTTCAAATCCACTTGAAGAGCTTTACGATTTGGTTAAGTTTATAGAACGTGCTGGTTGCTCGGTTTAAATTGATAAATATTTATTGGGCACTACTGTGTACCTAATATGTAAATATATATGACAAAATAAAATTTTAAAAAATAATTGCCCTTGCCCATTCCCAATGGAGGAAGAGATTTTATTAATTTTTTTTTTATTAGTTTTTCTTACCTCTTCTGTGACCCCTTAACATTGTTTCTCCATCCTCTGTAGTCCATTTCTCCTTCCTTTATGCCATTTCTCTCTGTTTACTGCTTGCTTTCTCTATGTTCTGTCAGTTAGAACTGATTGATAACTGATAACTATGTTCTATCAGTTATCAAAGAGAGAAGCTATCTTA
The DNA here is from genome assembly GCF_015220235.1 of Choloepus didactylus. Taxonomy (NCBI): domain Eukaryota; kingdom Metazoa; phylum Chordata; class Mammalia; order Pilosa; family Megalonychidae; genus Choloepus; species Choloepus didactylus. Next base: position 216,631,507 of record NC_051309.1, on the reverse strand, counting down.
TCTCTTTGGCTAGGCCATAGTCTCTTCCTAAGCTAAAGAGAGCATATGGAAACCTGCAAGGAGCTAAGCAAAATGTCTTCTGAATAAATATGTGCATATATACATATATATATATATATATATATATATATACACATATATACATACACATACATAAATTCTCTCTCCCTCCCTCTCTCTCTCTCCACTCTGTACACATTCTCTCTCACAGAGAGAGATCCATAGAGAGAGATATCTATATGTATCTATATATATGTATGTATCATATGTATGTATATATATATGTGTGTGTCAGTTCAGATCCTGACACATTAAATGGTAGCTATCAGCCAATAGAAGCATAATCCATCCACAGAGGTGGAATATAAGTGCCTTTTCCATGGATAATAAGCTTTTTTATTGATACAAAAGTAAATTTTCCTGATAATAAAATTTTTACAATAGAAAGTAAAGACTTACGTACATCAACCTATGAGTATTTGTAATAACCAAGTTCTTTACTCATAAGCAAGGTTACATAAGACACCTGAGGGAAGGGTAAACATCTTATTTAATTTCACAACTTATTAAACATTGCAACTTATTCAATATATATCTATATAAAAGTTTATTGAAATTCTAATATGCTGGACAGAGGGTAATTTTCAGCTTACTGGAAGGCATTTATGCACACAGGTACACACATACACCCACAAACCCACATGGCTTATAAATGTACATTTATGTGAGTAGGTTCTGGCTGTTCAGTTGTAACTCTCTTTGTAGTACTGACCTCTTTGATATTTTATAAAACATACATGAGGTGTATTCTAGCTGTGACCAGATCTAGCCACATGCACTCAGAGTCATGTCTGCAAGGAGTCTTGTCACAGGCCCTTTGAAACCCTCTCATTCTGATGCTGATGTTTTTGAAACATTAGAATATACAAGGTAACTATTGACTCCAGGTATATTTTTGACAGTAATAACTAATATTTTCCTTAAGATAGAAACTATATGTAAGTGGAATATAAAACCAATTTTACTGATGTTCAGACCAGTTACATTATATTGATTAGAAATAATAAATACTTCACTGGAATAAGCCTTAAGAGCAAAAAGTGTGGAACCAGATTATTTTGTTGTGACTCTTAGTTCTTACACTTTCTAGATGGGTGATTTTAGACAATATGTCTGTTTGTATATATTATGCCCCCTAGAAAAAGCCATATGCTTTAATGCAATCTTGTGGGGGCAGAGTTATTAATCTTTCTGATTAGGGTGTGACCTTTGATTGAGTATTTCCATGGAGGTGTCACTCAATCCACTGTGGGTGAGAACTCTGATTACATTACCTCCATGGAGATATGGACCCACCCATTCAGGGTTGCTCTTAATTAAATCACTAGAGTCTTATAAGAGAGGGACACTTTGGAGGGGAGCTGAGAGAGACATTTTGGAGATGGCCGTTGAAAGCAGATGCTTGCTGACGATTTGAGACACTAGACCAGAGTTTGCCCCAGAGAAACATCCTGAAAGAAAGAAGCAAGGATGTAGAAGAGCTGAGAGAGAGGAGCTGAAACACAATCCGGGAGCAAAGGACTAGCAGCCGCCAGCCACACACCTTCCCAGCTAACAGGTTTTTCCGGACGCCATTGGCTGTTCTTCAGTGAAGGAACCTGTTGTTGATGCCTTAGCTTGGGCACTTTACGGCCTTAGGACTGTCCTTTGTAACCAAAAAAACACCCTTTATAAAAGCCAATCCATTTCTGGAGCTTTGCACAACAGCAGCTTTAGCAAACCGGAACCGATGATTTACATTACCTCTGTCTCAGTTCCCACATCTCTTAATAATAATAATAAGACTCTATAGGATTATTGTGTGGATGAAATGAGGTAATGTATATCAAACACTACAGTCAGCACTATATAAATGTTAAATCTACTTATCTCTTACCAAACAGAAGTGAAGAATCATAAACAAGAAACTAAACTGTTGAGTGGTCCTAGAAAATAAAGCTCTTTCTACTTTAGAAGTCACTACTTGTTTCTTAAAATCTAGATTTTAACAATTACATAAAGCTATAATTAAACTTTTCAAACATTCTGTAAATTCTTTGGGTACAAATAGAAAGAAACAAAATTCAAAAACCAAGACTGTGTGTGAGAATGCATTTTTCATTAAAAGACAGTTGCTTTCAAGGGCTGCTTGCAGTCCATGTTAAGTACTACATTTAAACAAGTAATTCAGAGTTACATACACACAACACACGCACACTCCCTCTGGAACAACCAACATTACTTCAAAGCTAAAAAAAAAAAATCAGCACTCAGATTTTCGGTAAGTGCAAATCATCCTAGCAAGAATGATCTTTGCCATGTGCCCTTCAAGCAGCTTGTTTTATCTGAGCACAGACTTTGATGTGATAAGTCAGAACTTAAGGGGAAAAAATAGTCTTTTTGTATAAAATATTCTCTCAAGGTACTCACATTTGATGAGTAAAACTTTTCAAGATAGAACGAGAGAAAATATAAGACTAATAAATGTCACTCCTGAAAATTTTTTAAACGATCTTCAGAGATATACATCAAAATAAGAATGTTTCAACGCCCCCTAGGATCCTGGAATAGGTGATTTCAAAGGGAAATCATAAGAACAATGCAACCAATGATTAGAATTGGTTTTATACTTATCTCATCCAAAAGTTTTGCTGTCACTTTCGACAACATTGTTAAGGTATCTGGTTCTATAAATCTATAAAAACCTCAGACACTACCTGAAATTTGTGTTTCCAACTCCCTTTTATAAGTAAGATGTGCAAGGCGCAAGATACTGAAAGGATCCAAGATCAAGGACTTCTCACGGTGAAATATGCCAATATTATTTACAAATCACATTTTACGTGAGGCCCAGGAACCTGTGAGCTGCAACACACGTCATGACTGGTGCATTTTGATGAACACATTAAAAATTAGTTACCAAAGCCTCTTCTGAAAATAGGAAACAATGGCAAAAAAATGCAAGTCTTCGTTTTCAGGCATATCTTTGGTTCCATGATCCATTCAGCTACAGGTATGAATGCTACGGCTCTTTTGGTTAATTGATTGGTGAAGTCCCCCCTGACTGGACAGAAGGACAGGCAGGCTAAGGTAATAGCCTCCCAGTTTTCTGGGCTTTCTTTTATAGCAGCCGCTTCGCATGAAACACAGTACACAGTCATTGAGAGATAAAGTAGTTATACCTTTTGCAGGGGGCAACTGAGCAAATGACAGCATTACAATCAAGTTGTCCTCCAAGCCCACTAATGGGGAGACAGACAGGGCATCTTCTCAAATCTGTTTTAGGGAGAAGAGAAATGAAGAGCCCATTTCTCCTCCACAGAGACTTTCTGGGATGTCACTAAACACCCTGGTGACACGAGGATTTACTCTCTCACAAGTTAGGGTACAGCGGTTTGTTCTTTGACTCAGATTTTTCTGTGTATGTTTATTTTTCCAGCTAACGTTTATTAAGTGCATAACATGTACCAGACACCACTTTAGGGCAATCATCACATTTGATTTTCAGAACAAAAGTAAGGTATATACCCTTGTAAGTAATCATAATGATGATGATAATTTTATAGGTTAGGAACCTGAGGTCCTAGTGGGTTAAACAACTTGCTCAAGATCACACAGTTAGCTGTTGATGGAGCTAAAACTTAAACCACGACATGTTTCTCTTCAAAACCTGGGCATTTCATAATGCTCTACAGACTTTTTAGTCCTTTTTTGTTTATTTGTTTGGTCCTTCCTTCCTTCCTTCCTTCTTATCTTCCTACCTTCTTATCTTCCTTCCTTCCTTCCTACCTTCTTGCCTCCCTTCCTTCCCTCCCCTTTCCTTCCTTCCTTCCTTCTTTCCTTCCTTCCTCCATCCCTGCCTTCCTCCCTTCCCCTCCCTCTCTCCCCCTTTCTCTCTTTTCCCCACCAAAGAGAAGCATATGGCAGCAATCATCCAATTAAAAACAATCACGGCTTCTCCCTTTGACCTAAGGTTTAGGTGAGAGGACAACATACTATATTAGGAGAGGAAAAACAATGGCAGCCTTCACTCCATTAGAGGAGGAGAGAGAAGGCTAACTGTTTTCCATCATTCTCAAGGGAGGAAATGGATGAGCAGGAATCCATTGGAAATCTCCTCTCTGAATTGATTCCAAACTCTGAAACATCTAGCATTTATAATAACCTTACCTAATACAGAGAAATAACACAAGTCCCAAGAAACGCAGGCAGCAACCAACAATCTAATTCACCAGAAGGAAACATGAGCCCATAACATCTGGAGAAACAATCTAATATAAAGATACGGCATTCAAAGCAAAGCAACATTTGGGAAAGAGCAGTTACTACAAGGATGTTTCATTCATATCTTGTGTGGTTCAAATTTTATAAAATGAGCCAGCAAAGATGCTCTGAAAAAAGCCAATGGTGTCATAGCTATACATTTAAGAAAACAAAAATTTCAGAAAAACTGAGGGACTTGTAAAAGGTCATACAGCAATTGGCTTCAAAACACATACTGATTTCTAAGTTGTCTGCCTTAAAACATCAAAATAACCTTATCCCTGTAACTAACATCTACAGATCCCAGACTCTAACTACAGGGTTTAGAACAGCGACTTATTCCTAGATCCTTAATAAAGTTGTTCAAAAAGCAGCAATCACAAAACCACCACCAAATCCACAGGAGCAAGCAATGAACATAGAATCACTGTCAGATTCTTTGCTCCATGATTGTCTTGCAGACATGCAATCCTAGTCAATGAAAAGCTACTAAGTATGTCTGAGTTACTGGAAACTGTACTACACACTAGGATTTCCAGACCTCTTTTGGACTCACAGCTGTTAAAAATCAAAGGAATTTATTTAAAATTAATTGATGCATGAATGGTCTAAATTTTTCAAAGGATGATCAACAAATTAAAATGCTAAAGACTAATCCTTGACTTTCAGCTGCTTAAGCAGAGAGGTGAAGCTGTCTCTCGTGTCCTGAGAAGCAGTGGCACTTTTGACTTTGACATTGGTATCCTCCTGTCACTGACCACACTCAAAAAATCCTGATTACAGCCCCCAGACTGACCAGGAACCTACACTGTGAGCTCACTGGTTAATTTCCTAGTCTACACATCTGTTCTACACAACCTAGAAATCAATCAGTCCCAGGCAGCTATAGAGTGTCAAAGGCAAACTGACGAGAGAAAAAGAGAGGAGCAGATCCTACAAGGATGCTTGGCAGGGGAAGATGTAGACAATGAAAAATTTACAGTCAGGTCAAAAGAAGGACTTAGGGTGCACGAGATGACTATCTTCAAATACCTCACAAGCCTATAAATAACAATGAGAAGATCAATAGGTAGGAGTGGTGAAGGAATGATTTATGTATAATGGACCTAGATACAGTTTTAGAAATAAGAGGGAAGAAGGGGATGAAATATAGTAAAGAAAAATTTAGATATGTTATCAACAGTGGTGACAGGATAACAGGAAGTTAAATATCTTAGTTTGGCAATTTATAGCAAGTTTCTTAAAACTATTTTCCGCAAGGAATGTTATTTATGTTACAAAGTAAACCCAACAAGAAGAAAACAGTTAAATAAATATCCAACTTAAGGCAACAAGTACCACTGCAAAATGTAATGTTTTAGACCATTAAAACAGTGCTTACCAAGAGTGTTCAATAAGATAGAAAACATAACATTTAAGTAAAAATTTGTAAAACTAATATTAAAAATCCATATTATGAATGAATATAAACATGTAGAAAAGTATATAAACAAAAGACAAGGTAATTTTTTTAAAAAAAGTTTAACCATGCTTATTGGGAGATGAAACTACAGATGCTTCTTTTTGTGTATTTCCATATTGTTCTTATTTTTGTATAATAAATATTGTTTGCATTATAAAGAAATAATGCATTTTAAACTTTTATAAAGGGAAGGCAAGTTTTGTAAGTAAGAAAAGTCAGAGTTCCATTTTAACTGAGGGTTAAAATCCACTCCTGGTTCAGGGTTGGTGTTTTGCTTTATTTCCCTAAGACCTAAGCTTTTTACAATAGCATCCTCCCTGCTTGCCTCAGACCCAGAGCCAAGCTTAAGGGTCTGCAGGGTAGTCAACAGCACTTTGAAGTGGAATTTAACAAATATCAGACAGGAAGAGCCCTCCACAGATACTGCTCTTCAGTGGAGCCAGAAATGCTATTCTGCTTTTTGTCACACAACTGAATCCTTCTCAGCCTGGAAAGCGCACGTGCTTTGTTATGGGAATGTAACATTACGTAGGAGCTTTGTTATTTAGAGTGAATTTGTGTAATCAAAAAATCATACTGAGGTTACGGGAGTTTTTTAAATGAGTGTGGGAGAAAGGAGGGAGGGGGAGGAGATTAAGTCCAGAATATGAGATGTTTTGGAAGAGGACCTAGAATGGGAAACCACCATGTGGGGAGTGAGTGGTCAGGTTCCTGGAAGAATATTTTGTGTGCTCAGATATCCAGGGCTCAGAAAAAGAGAGGATGCTACTGGAAGCTGGCAAGAAGCACAGAAGGGAAGCCACATGAGAAGATTCCAAGCATAAATGTTTCCTTCTTGACCATTGGTTCTAGACTTTTCTAACTTTAAATTACTAATACTGAAAACCCTTAGCTTGTTATGGCTTGAAATAAGGGTATAACATAATCTTAATGCCCTTGAGACTTGGAACTGAAAGGGGCCTTAAAGAACACTTATCAAAACCCATCATTATACAGATGAGGATACTGAAGCCCAGGAAACTCTTTCTGAAATGCAAATCAGATAACATAATTCCAAGGTGGGATTCCTGCTTTCAGCTTGTTTCAGACTAATATTTCCAACAATTACAACTGTAAAAGCTAGAGAGGAAAATATGTTGTTTGAAAGTATGCAGTTTGGATCTATTATGTCCCCCAGAAAAGCCATGTTCTTTAACGCGGCAGAATAATTAATCTTTTTGATCAGGGTGTGACTTTTTGATGAGGTTGCTTCCATGGAGATGTGACTCACCCAGCTGTAGGTGAGACATTTTGATTAGATCATTTCAATGTAGGTGAGGCCCTGCCCATTCCAGGTGGGTCTTAATTAGATCACTGGAGTCCTTTAAGAGGACAGGAGGGGAAGCCAACAAGGATGCTTAGAGATACTTGGAGATGCAGACAGAAGGATGTTTGGAGATGCTAAGCTAAGGAATGAAGCCCAGAATTTGTCTCAGAGAGCAAACAGAGGACCCCCAGATGCTTAGAGAAAAATATCCTGGGAGAAAGAAGCAAGGATTCAGAGAAGCTGAGAAAGAGGAGCTAAGAAAGATGCCCAGAGACATTTTGGAGAAAACCACTTTGAAAAACAACCTGGGAGCAAAGGACGAGCAGACACCAACCATGTGCCTTCCCAGCTGACAGAGATGTTCCAGACACCATCCGCCATTCTTCAGTGATGGTATCCTCCTGTTGAATGCCTTAGTTTGGACACTTTTATGGCCTCAGAACTGTAAAAGTGTAACCTAATAAATCCCCTTTATAAAAGCCAATCCATTTCTGGTATTTTGCATAATGGCAGCTCTAGCAAACTGGAACAGATGGTATTGGAGCATGACAAAGGCAGCTAGAACTTGAGGGATCAAGTTCCCAGAAACAAGGAAAATGCATTTCACTCGAGGCAAGTGCCTATTCACAAACAGCATAGGGCAGAAAAACTCAGCAGAAAGCATTAGCTCAGAGCTTTTGGCAGCATTTGGAGACTGGAGACAAAAATTGGAGTTTTGGACCCATAAAGGAAAAGGGTCAGGTCTTTCCATTGAAACCTCAGAAGGGCTATATTCTAGAAGAAAGGGAAAACTGAAAAGAGAAAGCTCTTGCAAAGACAGGAATACAACCTTGAATCAACCTTTAAATTTTTTTCATATGCAATGTCTAATACCCAATCCAAAATTACCAGGCACATCAGTAGTCAAGATCAAATGTCTGAAAACCAGAAACATAAGGACATGGTATAAAGGATAACACACAAGTGATTAGATCCCCAAAAGGTATGGAGACAGAGAAATTAGGACAGAAGAGAAGGTAAACAGATACAGGCCAGGTATTTCAAACTAACAAGCCATACCCTCAAGAAGCTCTACCCAAGTCCATGCAAGATAAATATATCACTAACTACATTAGATTTAAATGGATTGAATAATTTGAAAGACAAAGTATAAGTATACTTTTAACAAACAAATTAGTCTTTAAGGCATTACTAGAGATAAAGAACAAATATTCATAATGATAAAAGGGTCACTCCACCAGAAATACATAAAAATTCTTAACTTTTTATATACCTTCAACATAGTCTTAAAATAATAAAGAATAGTTAAATCTATAATCAAAGCTGAAGCTTTTAACACACCTCTCTGAGTAGCTGACAGAACAAGTCAAAAACAAAAATCTGTAATGATATATAAGATTTGACGAGCATGTTTTACACATTTACCGTAATTGGCATATAAAATATACTACATGTAGAATAAGCAAAATACACATTACTTACAAGTGCACATTGAATGTTTACCAAAATTGGCCCATATGATGAGCAATAAAACAACTATCATACCAAAACATGCAGTGTGTGTGTGTGTTTGTGTTTTCTGAAAATTGTTTGACTAGGCTAGAACTCAGGTATAGAAAACTAAGCATACATTCCTCAAATGTTTAAAATTATGCATCACACTTTTAAATAACCTATGGGTAAAAGAAAAAAATCACAATGAAAATTAGAAAATATTTTAATTAAATGATATTGAAATATCCACATCAAAATTTGAGGGATATAGCTAAAACTCTATTAGAGAGAAATTTACAGCCTTACTTGCATATATTAGAAAAGAATGACCTAAGCTTCCAATGATCTAAGCTTTCAACCCAAGAAGTTAGAAAAAGTTTTGCAAATCAAATCCAAAGAAAATAGAAAAAAGGAAAAACAAATTTTAAAAAGCACAAACCAATAAAACAGAAAACAAACATAAAACTGATAAAATCAACAAAGTCTGTGGTTTGTTCTTGGAAAAGATGAGTACAATTAATAAGTCTCTAGCAAACCTGATAAGAAAAAATATAACAGAAATTATCAACATCATGTGTAAAAAATAGAACATTAATACAGATCCAACAGCTGTCAAAAAGATAAGAGAAACAAATTTATGACCATAAATTTGGCAATTTATATAAAAGGGATATATTTTTTTCCAACATGAGAAGAATGGAAAATCTGATTGGTCCTAAACTTAAATAAATGGATCCCAGACTTAAAAATAGTCCCAGAAAGAAAACTCAGGCCAAGATGGCTTCTCTGGTGAATTTTTCCTAATATGCAAGGAAGAAATTACAATAATCTTACTACAAACTCTTCCAAGCAAGAAAAAATGAAAGGAACCACTTATTGATGCATTTCATGTAGCCATTTTAACCTCAATATCAAAAGCTGATAAGAATATTATAAGAAAAGAATTATAAACTAATTTGTCACATTAATGTACACTCAAAAATCATGTATGTGCACGTGTATATGTATACACACATACATGTATTCATATGTATTTATATGTGCATGTGTGTATATATATATATATATATATTTTCCCAAAAATATAAAGTTGGTCTAACATTTGAAACTCTATCACTGTAATTCACCTCTTCAACAGAATAAAGGAAAAAAAAAAAACAATCATTTCAATAGGTGCAGAAAAATATCTGATGAATTCAACACTCATTTACGATAAAAACTATGCAAATTAAGAATTGAAGAAAACCATTTTTAATAAGGCAAAAGTTTTCTAAAAAAGAAAATGCCCACAAAAAACAATGTTCTCAATGAAATATTGAAATCTGTGATGTGGAATCAAAGATATTTTGCATTTCATCCTTTGTGTAATTGCTATCTATTCTTCCATATTCAACAAACCATCATCTCTTCTCAGAAGCCTTCCAGGACTCTGCAAGATAAGTTTCCATTTAACCTCCCCTGTGCTGCCTCAGCTCAGTCTTGACCTTATCTTACTCTGCTGTTACTTGTTTTTCTCTTTCTCTCCCACAGGGCTATAAGCTCTCTTAGAACAGAGAATCTACCTGTTCACCTCCCTATCTTCCAGTATCCGGCACATAGTAGGCTTTCAAAAACTGATGAATGTGGACTCACTGACTGAATGAATTGTCTCAAATCTCCTAGATAATTATGGACAATCTGGACTGGAACTTAGTTTCTTCAGTCCTAGCTAGTCCAGTAGCGATCTACGATATAGGGCAACCCCTCATCTCTTTCCTCCTTGTTGCTTTAGCTCAACATTTCCCCATATAGAACAAAGGTAAGTCCAGGGGTCTTGGTTTTTATTCTAACATGGGCATTAACATAGTGACTTTGGAGCAGACATTTCACCATACCAGCCACTCCCACGGTGAGAAAGAGCTAATATACGCCAATTAACCACATGGCCCTCTGAGCAGAACAACAAACAGAGTTGTTCTATTGATGTACTGAACCCAGAGACAAAGCCAGAGCCAGTGTACGCATCTCTTCTCAACCCCACATATTCAGTGATGGCATGGTGGTAGCTTTAAAATAGTCATGGTGGGAGTATTTATACCATGGCAAATGCTGCAAATCAGCTTTTCTTTTTCATCTTTTTTTTAAAAAGTAGCTGTTAAACACCTAGCCCCCCACTGGCTGTTATCTAACTCATGTGCCATGTCAGGCCACTTATGTTTTAATGGCTGTCAACACTCATTCTTTTTTCTCTGCTTACTGACCAACATAACCACAATAATAATTGCCAAAACAATAACAAAGTAATTAGGAGTAGATTAATTCTTAGGCAAGCCTCCTAGCCCCACCCCGCCAATATCATTTGCACTTTGTTTAGGTACAGATTTTTGAGAGAGATAATTTTTTTTAAATCAACATTGAAATTCCAGGCCCTGCATTTCAGAAAAAATATTTTAAAAACAAAATTGGTCCTTGAATCACTTAGGAAATTATAGGTGATCACGATGTGTATTCAGAGAAACATCCACTAAAGAGAGATTGTTTCTCCTCCTAGAATAAAAAAAAATAAATGAAAATGAAAAAAAAAAGCAAAATCTCAAATGGAAAGGACACACATATTATAGACCATTTTTATTTCTTACTTTTGGGTTTAGATGAAATGGAAATTGACCTATCAACATCTCCATAATTGGAAGCAATACCACAAAATAAAACCCTGAGTGTTCACCAATCATATTTTAGTGCAGAACACTTCATGCAAGCAGCTGTTAATGATGCCAAATATAGTTTTCACAGCATGCAAAATGCACTAATGACCAAGCCTACATTTGAGATTTCAGAGAGGTTTTTTCCTCTCGTGCAATTAATCCTGAAATCTGTAGAGACCATGGTCTGCTGATCCATGCAGGGGTCAGAGGGAAGGACTGTTTATGATGACAACGGTCTATCCAGCCACGTTCTTCCTGTTGCCAGAATTAAAGAAAGATCTTTCCTTTTGTGAGAATAGATATGTGCAAGCAATCTTGACCTTTTGAGGTTGTTTTGTTTTTTGTTTTTGTTTTAATGATATTGCTTGTGCAAGATCAAAGGACCTCCTTGATATCCTGCAGGCTGGGTTTAAGAGTCAGCTGGAACACCACAATGAACCGGTACCAGTCTTGGAGGAGACACAGCAGAGAACACAGCTGACTGTCTACTTCACTCTGGCCAGCAGATCTTATTAGCTGGACAAATTTGGTTTGTTATACATTTTATTGTGGTAACTTCCAGGAAATGGTTAGCTTTGTGCTTACGTTAGGTGTGTCTCTATATTTTTAGAAGAAGTATTTCACATCCAACAGGAAAGCAATTATTTAGTAATGGGTAGTTAGGAATGATTGCTGTATGCCCCAGTGGGGAAATAGTATATATTATAATTTCATACATGGAAATTCCACATGTTTTGAGATCCCAATAGCTATCTAAAACTTACCATGAAGATTTAGTAGGACTAAATAAGTCTTCTGCTTTTACTATGTATTCAAACCTGAGAGAAGCTTTGGATATGTAAGGGAAAAATGATTTCAGGTTTGTGAAATCTTTCTCTCTTTCTTTCTTCCTTTCTTCTTCTTTCTATCTCTTGAACTAGTATCTATATATATAGCTCATTGTTAAATGGTCAATAATTGAGTCCTTACTACTTACTCAACACTATAACAGTTCAATTTACCTGTATCATCTTAGAATATCCTCATATAACCCTGTAAGATATGTATTATAATAATCTCCATTTTGCAGATGGAAATAGGCAAAGCCATTTGCCCAAGGTCATAAAGATAGTGAGTAGCAGAGCCTGGATTTGAACCTGGGCAGTCTGTCACTCGTCTGGGATCACAGCCTGGTAGCAGATGGATTCCCAGGCATGAGATGGAGTCATTCAGAACAAACCAGGTTATATCACAGTCAAATCACAAGTTTTGGCAACAGAATAATGCAAGACAACCCCCTGCCAGACAACTCCATGGGTTTTGGAATTTGGTACTAGTGAATGAAAGAGACCATAAATGTAAAAATAGTGATCATTTATTTCTATAAAATAGCTATCAATATATTCCTTAAGATTAAAAATATTTGGACCTAAAATAATTTTTATTACTTATTTAGAACATATGCATACATCACAGATAACAAAAAAAACTGAAAGCATCAAAATGGTTCCAATCTGTGCAGTAGTTCAAAATAATGACATACTTTGAAAGAGCTCTGCTAATAATGCAAGCATAGCAATTCTTCTAACCTATGCTAAGTGAAATGAAAACAAAATACCAGATCATGTGTAATCTCATTTTTTTACTTTTAATGTCACCTCACAATGTTTCCCAAATCTCTGATTACTGAAGCATTTTTACTAGGTTAGTTTCAATAAATGTCTATTTAATTCAAATGAAAAATAACTAGATAAATGCATCTAATTACACAAATAGTTCTCCCCATTCTAGCTGTAGCCATCAGACAAGAATGTGTAGTTTTCTGCATTTGGTTGTTTTTTTTTTAATGTGTCTTATAAAATTCACATCCACTCAAAAAAATTCTCAATTTCAAGGCATATTTAATGTTTTTCTCTTCTCTACCTCATGACACGCTATAATATTCAGAGGATATTACCCTATTTAGCCTTGTATTTCAGTAAATTTATAAAACTATCTTGTTTCTTCTACTAAACTCTATGATCTTTGAGAGCAAGTAATATCTTAATCATTTTTCTAATCCATGCAGTAACTAGCAGAGTTCGTTGTACCATGTAGATGCTCCATGTTACCCAGACAACACTGTGAACCCAAGTATAGGATCAGGTTAATGCTAAATCATCCCACGTATCTTCTGATATCTTGATTTCAATAATTGGGTAGGATTCTGTAATGTGTTGAATTTTAAATGTGCCTCCTTAACATCTGCTTGGTAGAATTTCCTATAAATAAATACCTAAATAAATTATCACTATTATAAAATAAAATACAGGCACATTTTCAAAATACAGAATCTTGTACTAAAGGTAATTTGCTTATATATCTAATACAAAACTTATATAATACATATATTATATATCTAATATTTTGATGGTAAGTTGAAGAAAAATGAAAACATAAGAATGATAACTTCTTCCTTTATTTTTATTTGTTTGGAGAGTGGAAATGAAGTGAAATACTTAAGGGAAACTATAACTGAAATGCTCTGCCGTTCTTCAAATGAAATAACAAATATCTGGAAGAAAATGAAAAAAAAAAACAGACTAAAATGTAGCTAGGTCTATTATGGAATTTTTCATGAGAAGATAATTTTGGACAATACAGCCAAACTGTTACAGTATATTCTGTCTCCTCAACTATTTTCTATTTGGGGGGATAACAAAACTGTTAGATGAGTATGAATAATCAATCAATGCCCTCCTGTTTCCTTGGGCATTTCCGTTTCTTATGCAATGTGCTGGAAGAAAGTGAAAATAAAGTTCCAATTTCGGAATATATTTGGTAGTAAGGACCATTCATTTTAAGAAATGCTTATTTGAACCATCTTTACTATTTCACATGTTCCTGAAAAGAAAAAATATTTTACAATAGAGAAGGCTACTTACGGCAAGATTCAAGTCCATAATCATAGATATATTGTGCATTTATATGTAGTAAGAAAATTTGCAAATTAAACCGGTAAAATATGCCATCTCCACTGAGCTGCTAAACATTATAACCATCTCTATTAATCACATCATTGGCACTAATGGCCTTTTTGGATCAGGAATCTATGAAAGACCTTGTACAAGATATAAAATGAGCATATATTTACAGAGAAGAATTCTGTGTACTTTTTATAACTACCTTGCAATATTGCAGGTGTAAGACTGTGAAATATCCAATTTAAACTAAAACGTTTCGGGGCTATTAATATTTAGGTTCTCTGTAACTATTTTGGCACTGCTTATCCAAGAGCAGCTAAGACATAACTCTTATTTTCTGTCTGTTCCTTCAGAGGGATAATACAGCCAGTACGGAAAAGGTAAGCAGACAGAGCTCAGTGTGATTGGGATGTTTTTCAAAACTATAACTTACAGAAGAGCCCCAAGGAATTAATGTAGAGATGACTATACCAGAGCTAACACAGGACACAAACAATATTTTATATAGTTCTGTCAGCAAACCATGTGCCTGCTATCACAATTTACGGTCTTTCTAGTTTGCCCTTAGCAAAAATAACTATATGCAATGTAATAATTATTTGGGTCTTAAGCAGTATTTGAAATAGAAGTGTTTTTAATTAAAATTAACTAAGAACAGTTTTTGAATCACCATCTGCAGACAAGTAGCAGATATTAAAACTCTAACAATAATTTGAAATGTCTGATGTCTAATATAGTCTCAATTTCTATAAAAAAGCTGCTTCATAAAGGGGACAAACTTGACTGAAATCAATAACTTTGGAAATTCAATAAATCCTGGGAAGTGTTCTAAATGAATCTTCTGATACTACTAAATGTACAAATAACTGATAATCGTGGAAATTTTAATAATTTTTACATGACCTTTGGAAAGAGCAAATAATACAAAAGAGAAAATATCCTTATCCAAGCAGTTAAATAATAGATTTCTTTATGCTAAAATTCTGACTATATTCATTTTTCCAGATATGGGCCAAATAATTAAACTGGCAATGGGAAGTAAAGTTCTGAGATACTGGTCTTTCACCAAGGAGCTAATGCACACCATGAAACTGCAGAGAAACAAAGATACGTTCTGATGAAATGATGACTATCCATCATTTAATAAAATCAATAAATTGGTTTTATTTTCAACTAAGTAATTCTATTAACACATTATTTTCAGGAAAGTGAACTCAACACCATGTACTGGTCCCTCAAAAAATCTCTTTCAGTTGTTTTAAAGCCTCAAGAATTTACCGCTTCACACAGACTGCACCATTAGCTCATCTACAACGGACTGAAAGTCAAACTGCAGGACAGTCTGGACTTCTCAAAGCCAGCTTTAGGCACGTGGCTAATCTAGCAGCCTTCAAAACTTGCATAGATATTCTCTCAAATGTTGGAAACTCAGGCAGCAGTTTGTCTTCAAAAACTTTACAGAAAATTTCTTCATTTAGAAATTTAAAGTTTCTGGTGTGATTCCAAAAAGCCACCCAGATATTAAGGAATAAAACTTTTTGCAAAACTGTGAGGAAAGGAAGCAGCATTTAGCAATGCTAGGAGTCCTTCCTAGAGCTTTGCATGTCAAGGAGAAATTAATCATATCTGAGTCACAGGGGCTCTATCAACATGGACCAATGTATAAACATATGAAAGGAAAGGAAATTTTCTTATTTTGGAGAGAAAAGCACAAGGAGGTAGGAGGTCACAACCCCTCTGGCCAAATAGATAAGTGCTCAACAATAAAGAGATGATGTGACCAAGATTCCAATTAGCAGGCTGCTATAATGTACTTCCGGATCTTAACTTGTTCTCTTCTTTATTCTTCAACTTTTGCTTAATGAAAACTACATTCCTTGTTCTCTTCCACCCCAATGCAGCTTTAGAACTCAAGGAAAAAAGAAATCCAGTTAAGATGGCCATGATGTTCCTGGCAATTAATAGCTAATATTGATTAAAAAAAAAAAAGAACGGAATTTTGTTCTTCAACACTTATTTCCTGCACAAAGTAGGTTTCTGAACACCCCTCAGACTCCTTCAGTATACAGAATGCACCCATTCTAGAAAGCACCAGGGTGTGATAGGAAAACAAAAGGAGTTTTGGAAAGAGAAAAAACAAAGACAAAGTGTGATGCTTCCCTTTTTTTTTTGTTCTTTTCAGGCTAACTTATGGTCCCCTCTGTGCAAATTCAAAATGTTGAACATACACTTACCCTTCAACTTACTGTGTTTTACTATAATTGATGGCCCAGTTTCTGGCAATTGCTAGATGTTTATAAATATTAGGTGAAAAATAAATGAATACACATGATAAACTTGGACAAACTATTAACTTTTCTGGCAGTTTCCACGTTTGCAAGATAGGGATTAAAATATCCATCTTGGATTTTTTTTTTTTTCTTTATGAGTAAGAAAATATTTGCAATGTAATAGGACACATGGTATGTGTCCAATAAATGGTTTTCTCCTTCCCTTCCTCCTACTCTGAAAAAAAAAAAATCTCAATAGAGGGAAGAAAGCACCTGCCTATTTATAAGTAGGATGTAGGAGATAGATGCAGCAGTCTTTCTAAGTTAAGGAATTGGGATTCTTTTACACAGTGGTTCAAGTAAGCGCTTTGGAGGCAGACAAATCTAGGTTTAAATACTGGATCTACCCCCTTCCAGCTATAGGAAACTGAACAAGTGACTTAAATTCTTTATACATTAGTGTCCCAATTAGTAAAAGAGGAATATACTCACTTTCTAAAGGGTTTGTATTAAATTAAATGATCAAATGCATTAATTATAAATTACCCAACAGATGGTGGCTACAATCTAGTTAACCACCTGTCATCAAAATGGCACAACTCAAAAAAAGTTGAGTTGCATATAACCCATGAAGACATAGTCTAAAAAGAAAAAAAAAAAATAGCACCACATGTGGAACTCAAAAATCATAGTTAAACTAATGGAAGAATGGGTTTAAACTATAGCATGTCCCTAGCAGGTATGACAAAAATGTAGTATTTCCAGCTTCCTGAATATTTGTTTTTTTCTCTGAAGAGAGACAGAGTTAGAGTTAGAGATGGAGATGGAGATGGAGATGGAGATGGAGATGGAGATGGAGATGGAGATGGAGATGGAGATGGAGATGGAGATAGAGATAGAGATAGAGATAGAGATAGAGATAGAGATAGAGATAGAGATAGAGACCCACACATTGCCCATTGAAACATTTTGGAAACTTTTCCTTTTTCCCTTTCTTCTTCTCTTACAAAATACAACTCCTCAGTAACAGGCAAACTTCATCCTAGTCTCCTACTTTATCCAAACCAAGAAATAAACATTTCTAAAGATCTGCAGGATAGTGGTGAATTCAAAGGTATGGTAATGGAGAGGGGTGATGATTGTTTGTCTATGGAATTATAAGTATCAGATTTGTAAATAGATAAATATTTGCAGATGTCTCTGAATCATCCAGTTGCATTCTATGTCCAATTTTGGAGACTGGTCACTTCCCTTTGTCTTGGATGAGCCCTTCATCCCTTCTCAGACCTCCCCTGGATTTTATCCTTTGAGCAGCTGCCTCCTCTTCGGCATCCACGGCAACAGCAGCCTGCACTTACATCTGCTCCTCTGCCTAAGCTCTGCAAGCTGTCATCCTTCCTGGCTACTCACCAACTCGCCCACTACTCCTAGATAGTAAATAGATCTATACCAAAAAACAAGGTGGTGTATCTAAAATTAAAAAGCTGATAAACAATGATTATCAATCATAAACACATCAACACATTTTATTAATAGTGTTTAACAGTCAACAGTGCCTTTCTAAACATTTCTGCATTTGGTCCTATGATCACAACTTCAATACACAACTAATAAACATAATAGACCATTAATTGAGTGCATCTTATATGGCTTAAGCCATATTATTTTAACCTTTACAGCAAGTCTACTAGTTAGATACTATTTTCACCACTTTGCAGATAAGGAAATTGGGGCTCAGGGTGGTTAAACAATTTGCCTAAATTTGCACAACTGGAGCTGGGGTTCAGCCCAAGTTTCCTTTACTAGAAAACAGGATGTCTCAGATCAGTTACCGATATCTAACATAAGTCCTCAAAAATCAAGAGTCCACAGATTGTTGTTCAACTTGAAGCCCTACCTCATTTTAAATCTGTTATCACTTTGATTACTCTTGGAACATTATTTGATCTTCTTATTATAGGACACATAACAAATATCTTCACAATTTCTCCGTAAACTCAGCTTCTCGTGACATAAAAACAAAGGAAGAAAAGGGCACAACTTGGGCTCACTTGCTGAACTTCTGCTTCCATAGCTGACAACTCGACAGGGTCTTCAGATACCTCCTTATGGAATGGAGTGAAGTAAGGCAAAAAGAATGGAATCAAAGATCAGTGAACAAAGTACTTGATGTTGCTTGAATGATGCAATAATTATGATGCTAGCCCTGTCAGCCAATCAGCTTTCATCTTATTTGACTTCTCAACAGCATTCAGTCAACCACTCCCTCCTTGAGAGACTGCTCTCCTGCCTTTGACAGCTCCACTCTCTCTTGCTCTACCTCTCACATCACTTTATTTTTGGCTTCTTGTCCCATATGTTTATTTTTAATATTGGAGTTCCTTAAGTTTGCTCCTGGTTTGTCTTCTCAATCTATATCCCCAGAGCTTTTACATACTACATATAAGCTCATAACCCCCAGTTGTCTATCCCTGACCCAGACCTGTCCTCCAAGTTCCAGACTTTATATGCAAACGCTACTTGACATCTTAGCACTTAGATGTCTCTTGAGCATCTCAAATGTAACATTTCCAAAGTGGTTTCCTTGATATACCCCAGCAGCAACAGTAACTTCTTTCTTGTTCTGTCATCCCCATATTAGTAAATGGTTCCAGTACATCTTCAATTATTGAATTGAAATTTGGTAATAATCCTCTTCTCCTCTCTTTCTTTCAACCCTCACTCCTCAGATCCAATCAATCAATTGGCAAGTCCTGTCAGTTCTACTTTGAAAACATGGTTTGTTTTCTTCCTCTTCCATCCATCCCCAATGCTACCCATGAGTCCATGCAACCTCTTCTCTCTACTGAACCGTCACAGTAGCCCTCTAACTGGTTTCCTTCCAATTTCCTCTACCCATATTAAATAGGATGATCTTTGAAAAAACATGTCAGATTTATTCATAACCATGCTTAAAAACCTCTAATAGGTTCTCGCTGCATTTAGAATAAAAGTCAGACTCATTATAGTAGCCTCAGGGTCTAGTATCATCTAGATTCTGCCTGTTTATATCTTCATCTCATCGCATTCTCCCTTTTCCTCATGTGCTCTAACCATGCTGAGCAGAAGTAAGAGACACCCAGCTCTTTCCTGCCTCATTGTTTTTGTTTTTGTTGGTCCTTTGGCTGGAACTCTCCTTCATGTGGGTCACTGTCATCCTTTTGCTCTCAATTTAAGCTTTGTCTCCTTGGAAAGGCCTTTATTACCTATCCTATCTAAAAACTCTACTTCCTTAATTTCTGTCATGGCACTCTTTCTTTCCTAACAGTTATTCACAATCCAAATGGATTTTTGGTTTGGGTTTAATGGCCCATTGTCCTCACCAGAATGGAATCTCCAAGAGGGTAGGGTCATGGCTGCCTTGTCCCCCGTTTTATCCTCAGCATCAGAAGTGGACTAAGCTGATTTAAGGGATGCACGAGATAGGCATCTATGGTGTTAATTGGAAATAAGGGCTGCTGTAGTTCTAAGAAGAGTAGCATGCTGACAAGGATTCACCCTTCTATGAACAGATTACACTCTCAGACAGAAAACATTCTCGTGAAAAGTTTCAAGGTCTCTAAAAGTTACTGCCACCCACAACCATTCGTGTTAGCCACAAGTCTATTTGTAGTGTTTATAGAAATAGCCACACTCTGTCACAGTCATTGCCTGTGTGTACATAAACAGGAGGGATATGACACACCATACAAACATTCAACCCAGAATGTTGCAGAGAAAGAACTAGTCCCATTCTGAGACAACGTTGAATTGACATGAACAATTTTTAACGACTTCTCTGCATAGATGTTGCCCAAACTAGACAGAAAGTGACAAAGCCAACTTATTAATGTGGAAGATACCTGAAGGTAAAATCAGAGGGCCTGCTCAAGGCCGCTGCTACTTGCCAACTTCATCTCTAAAATGTTTTCCCTGTGCCGTGCACAGTGATATTATTCAGTTCAAGTAAAAAGAAAAATGAGTTGAATGCCCTAAACAATAAAATGTCCTACAATGGTGAAGCAATATTATTATTTTATTTCTCCCAAATAGTTACTAATGAAAATTGGGCATATTTTCTTGATTAGCTGAATGTAGAGATACATTTTGTAAGGTCATGATTATTTGCTATTCCAAAATGGAATTAAATCCCAATTTTGAATATTGAAATCAACTGCCAATATTTTCTATGAGGGAAGTTCATGGAAAGTACCCTTTTTCCTAATCATGACACCAAACACAAACAGGTGAGAAGACCTACACATGAAGTCTGGTTTTCAATATGGTGGTGTTGTTGATTTTTTTCCTGCTTTTATGGAACTGGGAAATTCTCTAGGATAAGGATCAACATTGTCTTCATCTGCATATAGTTCACAGGGTTTGAAAGGATACCAGCATATTGTGGTCACTCAATTAATAATTACTGAATAAAGACTGAATGAATATCCACTATGTCATCCCATTCCTCATCTTTTCTGGAAAGCTGGTTTCAGCATTTTTTAAATGTGTGTGTTCATTATGGGTGTCAGTTCACAATGACAAGGCTACCACACAAACCTGAAATCCCTTCACATTCACAAACCACTGTCACCAGTGTTACCTCCCGTATATGTAAGTGTAGCCCTAACAAGTTCACTGGAGAATTGTTTTAGTGCCAAGTCTTGGTTATCAAATATGCTTGGAAACAGATGATGCAGATAAGGAAAAAAACACTTTGATCAAACTTTGATCAAATTTTATGTTGACTTATAATGTCCCCCCATAAATCACCGTGCATGGGCTTAAGAATTCATAGATTTATATTTCCACCCCTTTTCCTCTCCACCCTTCAGGGAGAGATGCTAATGAGCACAGAGAGATCACTGCATCTAGACAAGTTATCAAATTTGGGAAAGTAAGTAATCCATAAATGGCTTAATTAGGTCCTTGTAGTCTTTTTTTGTAAGCCAGGGCTCCATATACATATATACATGGCTAAAAGGGGGGCAGGGTGGGAAAATAGGAAGAAAGATGGGATGTGAGTTTGAGAACTAGAATGTAGTAACTCCTTACATCCCCTTCAGTTTAAATTAACAGACATTTGTTGAGCACTTCCTGCATGCACAGCTCTGTGCTAGAAATAACTAGGGGAAAAGTGATGAATAGACAGTTCCTGTCCTCAGGTAGTTTGCAGTTTGGATAAACAATTTCATCACCAGATCTAGAGAATAGGCATAACTGCATATTCATGTGCAATCACAATCAATCCAAAGGAATGTACTGAACTTTCATTGGATCATTGCAGTTATAGGATTGAATTTTTTTTTTTTCATTTCACCCTAACAAGAAAAGAGTTTAAAATAGAATTTTCCCTTCAATGGTAGAACTTTAACTCCTAAAAACGTGGGCACCAAATTGAAAAAAAATCACTATTGTAATAATTACAATGCACTGACTATGTGTCAGGGTTTATCTTTGTTTAATATACATGAGGAAAGGGTTGACTTGCAAGCCCAGGTAAGCCTCCTAAGATGTTACAGTTTGGTGGGTATCAGAACCCAGGATATAAACAAAAGTTTTCTATTACTATAAAGAACTACATAATTTTGCTTAGAATTTTTTTAAAGCCTGCAAACTAACACACGTTTTCTGACTGAAGAGCTCTGCAACTGGTTTGTATATCTAAAAAAAAAAAAAAAAAATTAACTAGAGTATTGTTTTGTCTAAAGGCTTATTTTGACATATCAAGTTAATATTCCTAATTCCTGGGCTTTCCCTTGGGGAAACGTCTGAGGAAAAATAAGACTTGATCTTCCTGTGGCATCTCCCTTTAGGAGTTCATATTCTCTCCTTGTCACTTAAGTTGGAGAATGTTTATGAAAGCACATTCCGATGGCTTTCTCACCACAGTGCCCTAAAGCTCTGTGCATACGTGGTTTTCCTTAGAGTCAGCTTCCCAAAACACTGAAAATGCTTTGCATAAAAATGCTCTGGTGTTGGTGTCTTGTTTCCCATTGGGATCCCTAAGCTTTTCGCTCTGTAATTTATCCTCTGACTTTTCTTATTTCTCTCCCAAGAAGTGGCAGACTTCCTCCTGGCAGCTTTGCTATAGTTTTATTCAAAGTTATCTCTTTTGCATAGACTGAGATTGTAGCATAGCTTTTCTCTCTAGCCTTTGCTCCATGTTTGTGTCCATTTCACCTGACAAACGTCACAGAGATCAGTTGTAATTTTTGTGGCAGAATCTGAAGCACTCATTTATTTGAAAAAAAAAAGCATAGCTCTCCGTAGAGAATAGAATATTCCAACAAAGGCATGGCATTAAATCTCACTGCATGCTACACACTAGAAAGAGATGGTGAATAATTATTTTGTTTTTATACTCTGAGGAGTTTTTCCTCACATTTAAAACGGACGATAATTCTTCTTTAAAAGAACTGCTCAGTATGAAAATAGAGGTGTAAAGGGAGAGTAAGTGCATATGAAAAAGAATATTCTAGGTATTTTAAGTCTAGGAAATGGTTCTGTCTAACCATAGGTGAGGCAATGGTAGGCTGAAAAAAAATCAGGTACTCTAGCAAGAGCTGTAGCTGTGGTAGCAGCCTCCAAGATGTCTCTCAATCCCCATCACCTGGCTTTCACATTCTCACTCCCTCCCACACTTTCCAGAGAGGAGAGAGCAAAAGTGGTGGCTCTAAGGTCACATCATAGAACTTAGTCTCTTGATCACTCATGTCATTCCCTCTGAAGACACCCATGAGCAGCCCCATGGAGAGGCCCACTTGCCTCCTGCCAACAGCCAGATGACAGAGTCTGGAAGTGGATCCTGCAGTCTTGGGCAAGTTTTAAAGACTAGAGCCCTGCCCAACAGCTTTATTGCAACCTCATGAGAGATACTGAGTGAGAAAACTGAGCTAAGCTGTTGCCAGATTCCTGACCCTCAGAAACTGTGTGAGATAATAAATGTTTGTTATTTTAAGTTGGTAAGTCTTGGGGTCATTTGATACCTGGCAGTAAATACCTAATACACTGCCCCAGCAGTTAAAGAATGTGGTAAGCTATAGGGATACATGCAGATGGGAATTGATCCCTTATTGTCATGAAACTAAGGGTGCAAAAGTTGTTGATGCTCTAAATGTTGATGATAATGATAGTAAAGACTATGGTGATAATGACTGTAATAATTAGAGCTGATGCTTGTTTTGGGCTTACTAGACACCAGGCCTTGTGCTGGTCACATCACAAGCATTCCCTAATTTAATTCTCATATAAAATTTTGAAATGAGAATGATGAGAAAACCAAGGCTGAGAAAAATTAAGTCATCCCAAGTCACACAATTAGTAAATAGCAGAGGTGAAATTTAAAGCTAGATCTGTCTGATGCCAAAGCTCTCACACATCCTGCCATATAAGGCATATGTGACTGGTTGAGTTGGGATCAAAAGTACCAACCAAGACAAGATCAGTAGGTGCACAGAATGAAATTTGCTCAAGAAGCAAAAGTTGGATGCAGAGCGACATGGAAGGCAGAATCATTGCATGATCGTTACATGAAGGCAGAATTTTCCTCATCGGCATCTTCTCCTCACAGGTCTTAAATCCACCAGGGCCTATAAAACAGATTTTTCATCTGGAACTTCATGATCTCTTTATAAAGCATGCCCCGTAAGTCACTGCCTCATTCATGCACAAACCAATTTCACAGGGGAGGGAAACAAGTAACGGAAGTGCACTCCCTATGAAAGCACTGCCTGTGCCACATCCTCTGGTATATGTCACCATTACAATGAATCTTAGTTCTGCTTCTATAGAGAGTTCTTCATAAGAAACCCCATGATATTTTTCTGTGAAGGAAATTAGAGGTAAAATTTAAGAACCATGTCACCATTGTTTGCCAAATCATGACATAATTTTCTTTTTTTTTAATTCCGTTTTATTGAGATATATTCACATACCATACAGTCATCCATGGTGTACAATCAGCTGTTCACAGTACTATCATATAGTTGTACATTTATCACTCCAATCTATTTTTGAAAATTTTCCTTATACCAGAAAGAATCAGAATAAGAATGAAGAATAAAAATAAAAAAGAACACCAAAATCACACCACCCCATCCCACCCTATTTTTCATTTAATTTTTGTCCCCATTTCCTCAAAGAAATCAAGTTCCATGGACCAAGTTTTAAGAGAAGAAATCGCTAAGTCATCTGTGCTTCAAAGATACAGTGTGACGATTAAATCTTTATCCATGCTATTCATCATTTAAACAGTTTTTAAATATGCTTAACAATAGGTGTATTCTACTTTCTCTGCTAAAATTGCAACATTTATATATATAAATAACCATCCACTTTATTAATCGCTTGCAAAAAGGCAAAGGACTTAGTCAATCAATGAATGGGAATTTTGAGTGCCTAGGGTATGGCTAACATTTTTCAAACTTGTATGAATTGATAATGCTTTAATGCCAAACATTTTAACTTAATATATTGCTTTCCAATAACATGTAAAGAATAAAAGGATCATTCATTTATACAAAACAAAAGAAGCCCTAGTTCAAAAAACAACTTGGTTTGCTCCAACTGAGTTCATGGTGCAGCCTACCGAGACTGCCATTCTATCAACAAAGGGAAACAATGAATGATTTATCAAAAAATTAGCAACATAACTTAAGAGCAGAATGATTCTGCCTATTAATAAAGCACCTACCCTTGAATGAGCAATGGCTCACCCACTGCTCTTGGCAAATATAACTGCTTCCAAACTTTAAAAAAATGACATATAAATATGCGTTAACTAAGTGACAAAATCATATATAATGACTTGATTTTCTCAGAAGGGGAAGTGTGCTTCCAGAAATATAGGGCATTTGATTCTGAAAACAATGGAGATTTTCATGTTAATGTCATACTTATGAAAACATCAAAGCATCAGTAGTCTCGGAGCCGTGTTTTTACCTTTTAAGAATATACGTATTTTGTATGAGGTAGAATATCAGCTACTTCAAATTGTTTCTCTAATAATAACTTGGCTTATCTATTTTTTTTTTTTTTTTTTTTCAGAACAAAACAAGTAAATCTTAGGAAACGTAAATTCTTTCACCATGATATTTCTGGTTTAGGGAAAATATTTGCAAGAAGGTAATTGCACTCTTAAGAAAGAGAAGGTGTAAATATATAAACATTTCATGGATAAGACCTACAACTAGCATAAAGCTTAGGGTAATTATCCTCCAAAAAGGTCAGATCAGCTTTACTAAGAACTGATGAAAATGTTCCTGTTTTGCCATATCTGGAGGCCCTGCCCTGCTACAGTGATTTGCTTTTGCATGAGAGCAGACTTACTAGGACAGCCTATAATTTCTGTCAAACCTAGAGCCATAATGCCCAATACAAGCTCTCCTAAAATGAGTCTTCCTGAAATAGGGAAGCATGTGTTCCTATGGCTGTTTAGAACATCTGCACAAAAATGAGGTGCAAGGAAGGACAGAGGAGAGAGAGAAGCACCATGACTCATAGCAGGGTTTCTCAAACTCTCTTATACATTACCCCTTCACCCCTGAGGATAGAAATTATTAAGAAATAAAATTTTGTGAAGTAGGGTTGATATCAGCCACTGTTGATAAACCACTGTAATATCTAAGACTTTTTTCATCCATCCCCTATACAAATGTCAAATTTTGACCCCTTGGGAATCATATACCCCTACTGAGATGCATGGACAGAATTAAATCTAAATTCCTTAGCACAAGAGAGAAAAGCAAAGTTGTATCATTATATTATGTCCTCCCATCCCTGGCACTGACTATATTTGTTCACCCACCATTGCCAAAATCTTTGAGGTCAAAGAGCCTTTTTTAAAAATATCATTTCTAGTACCTAGCACAGTGTAGAGAACATAGTAGGAACCAGTACATTACTGTAGATGAGTGAATTTCACAGTTACCTGGATCCATCACATTATTTCATGTCTCCAATGCATTCCAAACAGTTTCCCTTTATTGCAGCCTTAGAGATTCTTTGGTTCAAGATTAAGAAGCCAGCTAAACCCACTCTTTGTAAAAAGGTGCTTACAAGAAAGATACAGAGGGAATTTCACAGAAACAAAGTACAAAAATTATCCTTGAAGCTGTTGGAATTTGACTCTCTCCTGGGGCCCTGTGTTTGCTCATTACAACTGTCCTATTGTTGCCATTGACCAGCTTCTTGTATGATGTTCTCAGTGGCAGCTAGTTCCAAGTCTACATGGATCTCACAGCTTCAATTTCAAGCACTCACAGATCCTCAATCTCCGTTTCACTTAGATCAAAATCTTAAGAAGGAGATTTGGATTGGTGGCACAAACCAGCCTACAGATTGACTCCTTGGGATCAGTTGTTCACCATGATTGAACCAGCCGTGGCCAAGGCGACAGAATAACAAGCTCTAATGGGGCCTTCAGCAGCTTTTATGGATGGGTGCAGTGTTTTTATAACAGAAAACGATGTCGAAGCAACATTTGACATTTTAATAAAAATGCCTTCCTGGACCCCAAACCATTTCCGAAATTCCTATTTCTCCTTCAAGACATACCTCACAAATTAACTTCCTCTATTACTATGCCTTACCCAGACCTCTTTGTCAAACTTAGTTAACCCTTACTGGGCATAATACAAATCCCAAACTCAGTCCATGTTTTTGTTCTCAACTGGGCTATAAATTCCTCACAATGGAGCTGTCTTTTACTCCTCTTTATGGGCTCAGATATTTGTCAAATGAATACATGCTCCCTGAACATGCATTAAAATTCCTCAGTGACGCATCTGATTATCTTGCAATAAACATATCAGATCCTTGCCAAATTTATGTCTGGACTAATCATGAGAAGACAGAAAAAGAAAAGATGGGCAGCATGAAGACAATGATGGTTTGCTCTGATCACTCCAAGGAGAGATGAAGACAATCTAGTAAATAACTGTCCCATCAGGAACTTAGAAATCACGCATGAAAGGCTGATAATGATTTTGACCTCCTACATTCACATTTCTCTTACAAGCTGGGACATTTTTCTTTGGGGCCCAGTGAAGTATTTCAATCATTTTATAGGCTTGCTGAGGATTTCAGGTCCATTCTCCAAGGAATTTTACAAAATGAAAGTAAGACTCAGTATTTGCAAGAACTGAGGGCATTGTTTGATGGGTTAAGGTGAGGTAGGAAAGGTTCAGGATACTATTTTGGGCCTGATTTCAATGTGGTAGGAGAAATAGATTCTTTTGTTGGATTTCTGTGAACATAAACATTACTAATGGATAGTTTTGTTGTTTCTTCAGTGTTTGAATTAATATTTTGTAGATATTCTTTATGATCAACATTATCAAAGAAATGGGGATAAGGGAATATATTTAACATGTGTTCCCCATTATATTATCATGCTATATTCTCTCACCTGACCCTTCTCTAAAAGCAGCACGTACTGTGGAACAGATTTAGCATTAGAACTGTTACTACACAAATTAAAAAATAAAGTATATTCAATAATAAATGGACACTCCATCACTGAATGAGATAATGTATGTACAGACTCAAAACAGTAAGTACATTATCTCATATATATATATATATCTCATACATATATATCAAATATGTTCTTTTTCTTTTAAGTAGTACATCCTTTTTCTGCAAATACTGGTAGAAACGCCACTGATAACCATGGAGAGCAAAGGCCTCTTAGCAGACCCTGAAGAGACTGATTCATTCATTCATGCAATATTTTTATTTATTGAGCACTTAACAAAGTCAAATAACTTGAACCACAGGCTGAAGACACAGTTTATTTTTAAAAACTAGTCTCTAAAATTTATCAAAATGACTAGTCCACTTTTTGGAAACTTTGTTTTTACAAGTGCAGGCATATTTTTAAAAATGAAGTTATTTTTATACCAAGGTAAGATTCTTAAAGTAGTGTCTGGAGTCAGTATAAACTTAGGTGTGAAAACCTGATTGACATATTTTCCAGTTATTATGGCCATAATACAAATTACTCAGTAACTAAGTGGTATTATGCCAGTAGATTCTGTGGATCAGGAATTCAGACGTTGCACAGGGAGCACGGCTGGTCCGTGCTCCACGATATCTGGGGTCTCAGCTGGAAGACTCATGTTCAGAGGGCTAGAACCATCTGAAGCCTGATTCATTCATGCTTTTGGCAGGTGATGCTGTCAGCTGGGTTCCCAGTTTCTCTCTACATGTGTCTCTTCATCTGATCTCTCATAGCATGGGCAAGTTTGAACTTTCTCACAGCCTGGTGACTGGGTTCCAAGACCAAGTATCCTGAGAGTGAGAGCCAGGCAAAATTTCTATTGCCTTTCAATACCTAGATTTCAATGTTACTCCTTCTGCTTTCTACTGGAATGAAGTGAGTCATGAAATATGAGTCTTGGGCTCATATCCAAGAGAAGGGAACAAAGACCCCAATCTCAATGGGAAGATTGTCAACATTATACTGTAAGAAGGGCATATGGGAGGGGATATATTGGTGTGCGCATCTTAGGAAAATGTAATTTGCCACAATATAGATCAGCTATAACTACACTTTTTCTTTGTAAAATTGCTTTGTGAAAATCCACAAAGAAACATATTTTTCTTGATCCTGGTCTAATAATTATAGCAATTATAGACTACACTAAATAAGAAATACATTTTAATTAGCACCTTTTTTTTCCCTCTTCAAATAAATTTTGCAGTCATCTGTCTCATGAGTAATAACCCATCTTTTGCATTTTCTTTAGAAATTATAGCCTGTTGGATATTTAACTTTTGAAACTAAAACAAGCAAAGTTTCCACAAAAATATTATTATATAGGAGGTAGCTGCCAAGTAATTATTGATTACTGATTATTATGCAATCAAAGTTTGATGTATAAAAGACAATTAAGAATCAAAACGGATCTTAGATGATGAACCAACCCAGCCTGGTTATTATCCCAGGAACTATCTACTCTCATTCCTGGAAAGACCCTTCTTAGTTCTAAGTCCTGCACACTTTGAATTCCCATTTCCTACTGTTGGCATCTCGGACTAGTACAACACTGAAGAGCTCACCTGTTCTCCATACATTTTATGTCACAAAGCTTATTTAGCTCCTACTCATTTCTCTAATTATTCTCCGGTTTAATTTTGCTCCTTAACTAAATTCTTAGCATCCTGGTACTGGTTATGATAAGGCCGGTTAGAGTTTGTTTTCCTTTTCTTGTTTTCCCTGCAATCACACTCTTGCAACTAGTACAGTACTGAATACCACATAAATATCCATGATTATTGACATGTCCCCTAACTGTAGCTGCTTCATTTGAAATGCCTCCACATGTTGGGAGGAAGGGTTTCTGGTTAAGGGGATGCGAGAGAGAAGAAGAGAAGAAGCAAGGATGGCCCTATGGAATTGACAGTGACAAACATAGGATAAAAAAATCACTTTGGAAAGAAAACCAATCCTGAAAATTTTTGATAAAAGAAATATGACAACAAACTAGGACATGATATCAAGAAGAACGTACAGAATATAGGACTCTGTTCAGTCATATTAAAGACTTAATTTAAAGCAGTTACTGCATCTCTTGAAAAAGGTACAACCACTTCAGGATCATGGATTCTTTACCAGATAAGCCTCACCTGCTGCTCACAGTTCTTAACATTCACTGATTTTATGCAGTTTTGCAGACCATTCACAAGCTAAAGAGGCACAGACATTACTCAATACAATTTTTGAATGCACCTGTTCAAATGGATCCTTGACTTTTGATGTGATATTGTACACTTTAACAAAGGGCTGAGACTGCTATATCTTTTTTCTACTTCATACTCTGGAACAGACACCCAAAGCTCCATTCACCCTTCATCAGCTTTTCCTTTTTCACGTTAGTCTAAGTCAAACTTTTCAACCCAGTTTAGAGTAATATGGAAACAATGGAGTCATAAAAATCCATTAAAGAACAGCTTTCCTCAGCAGTCATCTAAGTCAGACTTGCATTCAGAGTCACTAAGAACCAACACATACCCCTACCCCTGCAGCCCCTCTTATAAGTCCCATGGATGTAGCATCATTTACTTTTGCAAACATCACCAAAGAATGAAACCTAACTTTTTTCCATTCCTAGTACTCTCACAAATAGTCCTGGAAACCTCAAAGGTCTTTTATTTTCGTTTAGTTAAAAAATGCCGTGTCTCATGATTAATACATAAACAAGGCTTGCCATTTACTAATTCATTTCTAGATTTTCTACTGAAATTATATATTTTCACATAGGAAATATTCCTAAATTACTTTGAAATTTCTAGTAAAATAAAAAGGATAAATTGTATTTGGGACTTGAATATGAGTAAGATTTCCAGTGCTTTCCAGAACCATTTACTAGGGCTTCTACAGGGAGGTTTTTGACCTCTGTTTTCAGGAAGGGCACTTACTGCCATTTGTTCTTATCTTAAATCTGTTTAGCAAGAACAGGCATCAACAGATAAGAAGCAGGGAAACAGTTTCCCTGATGGGAAATTCTTGATTGCTATAGAAAGTGATTAAAAATACACAGCCTGGTAAGTTGGCTTGCTTGAGAAGGGGAAAAGGGGGTGGAGTGGGAGTTCATATATGCCATAAACTAGTCAGGATGGGATATGGTCAGGATGTAGTTTACAACAGATGACATCTGTTTCTTCTATAAAAAAAATTGGCAAGTTCTAACTTGTGATATGACCTGTCCAATTTATTTGATCTTGGCAGATAAAAACTGTCACCTAGAGTTCATGACAACCAAAAGGATGGCTTGGCTCCTATATGTTTTTGATTTTTATATTTATCTATTTCTAAAACAACTTCCTCCAACATCTCAGCATAATGCTATCCTTGAAGCCTATACCAGGGGGTTGTAGTAAAAAGACACCCTGATTTTAGAATAAAGTGCCTTTAATTCTTGAGCTCTCTTAGGTGACCTTCTCTGTTGGATTCCATTCTGTTTTATAATTTTGTTATTGTGTTACTTTGGGTAGTTCTCAGGATTTACAGATGCAAATATTTACCTCATTTTTTGTGTGGAATGGCCAGGATCCTATCACTGCCTAAGAATGAGAGGGTCTACATTAGTGTTAATTGACTTAATTACTCTCACATAATGTACTATATGTAAAGCCAGCACTAGTGATTGGGTTTCTCCCTTCTATCTTATCCTCTTTTATTTTTTTTCTTTCTTTCATAAAATAGCATCCTTAACATCCTCTCACTATTTCTAGGTTTACCAAGTCCCTCATTTTCCTTCCCAAATTTACTCCAAGTTTCATGCATCTAAAAAGAAAGAGCAAAATTATGATGCTCAAAATGTGTGTAAACAACAAATATTTATGAGGTGCCTAATATATGTATGTCCTCAAACATCCTAGAATCCAGTGGAGATATAGGACCAAGATTTGGAAAAATCAAACAAAGGAGCAGCAGGAAAAAGGATGTGTTCTCCAGTTCAGCTCTTTACCCTCTCATTCCTTATCTTTGATTCTCATTGGATTAATTGCCTTAGCCTGGAATTTTAAAACGAGTGCATTTGTTTTTGGAATGCAAAGTACTGAGTGCATAAAAAAAGCATGGAGTAAGTATGATTGACCTTGTTTATATTTTTCTTCTGCACCTCTAATTTAAGCTTGGAAAATTTTACAAACAAATATAAGTAGAGCCAGAAGTTTGAACAATGAAAAAATAAACAAATAATCTCTGATACTCCAACTCAGTCACTGGACCAATAAACAATGGGCTAAGGAGTCTCAGGGCACCACTCTTAGACATATCTTCCAAATTGCATCCATGACTACCCTACAGCCTACAGAAGTCGTAAGATAAAACACTAAGCTTGCCCCACAGATCATGAAGAATTCAATCAAGATAGAGCAAAAAATGAGCCACATATCCACCTCCCTCTATATAATATATAGCCTATTCCACAGTGCCAAAACAATACACTATGAAAGAAAGAAGAAAAAAACAGATATTTTTGCCTTTTAAATGACAAATTATATATTTTATTCATCAAATGAGACAAACATATATAGGACACTAAATTAAATGTTTGTGCCAACTTTTTGATAGAAGGTCATGGTTTGTAGCTTCTCATTGTCAACTGATATGAAAACTCAAATTTACATGTAATGAATTATTAACAAAATGAATTGGTTGCCACAGGTTCAAATTTGTTCATTAATTTAGAAGTAGTCATCTATCTTCATTCCCAAGAGGACAATGAATTTGAGAATAAGGAAAGAAAGAATAGAAGTTTGATCTTCCAATATACATCCATGTTTTATGGTGAGATAAAATATAATTTTTCCCAAGATAATTGCAATTATTTGCTTTCCTTTGGAAAGAAAGAGAAAGGTTTGGGAAGTGAGAATTAAAATGAAATTATGAAATATAAAATATTTATGTAAAACAAAAGGCTAAAAAAATACAGTTCCTATCCTGAGTACTTGAAAAAAATGAATTCCATTCTTTCCTAGATGCAGAGAACAAAATTATTTACTGGAAATGAAAAGTGAGTTTGCAGTTTTAATATCCTTTAAATGTCTCCTTGCTTAATTTTTCACTTTTATTAAGGGAGCAGATAAATTGTATTCAATTAACAAATTTGGCCAATCAAAATAGTTGTGGAAAAGCCATGGAAGTGGAAAGCATTTGGAGTCGTCTCTTCAGTGATTTCCAGAAAGAGGAGAGACATAATAGAAATAATCGCAATACTGAGAGCAATTTACGAGAACAAAGGGAAGGAAGAGAGCAGGAATCATCACTAAAAATGTTAACTGGAGGTCACCTGTTATTTTATCTGGAGAGATTCCTCAGTCCCATTATTTTAAAATGCTATGAGAGACACAAGAAATAATTTTGGAGGTAGCAGGGAGGAACAGCTTTAGGAGTTAAAAAATGCTGAATTCAAATCTCACTTCCACCATTGTGCAGTCACAGGATTTTTACAAAAGTATTTAATCTTTTTGAGTCTTAGTCTTTATCTTTAAAATGGGAATAATACATTTATCTCATGGGAGTTTCTCAAGACATGGCATGCAATAACATATATAAAGCCTGGCCATTCAAAAAATATATTGGTTCCCTATTCCTCTTCCATTTTGCCTAGAAACAGAAAAGCTTGGTAAGGAAGCAGCAAGAAAAACACAAAAAGGGAAAATGGTGAAGCAAACAATTCTTCCTGCAAAAGGAACTTTTAATGAACAATTATATCCAGGTACATTATTTATTCATTCAAATTCTTGATAAGTTCCCACAGGTGCCAACATTGTGTTAAAATGTGAGGATCTAAACACAAATAAAACGAGTCATATCCCTTATAAGTAAGGAAGACTGTTAAGTAAGGAAGCCATCCACAAATAGTTATAATATGGTATGTTATAACAGAGAAGAGCATGAAAGCAGAGAAGAAGGAGCAATTTAATATGCCTGTTGTGCTGGTTTGAATGTATTATGTCCCCCAGAAAAAGCCATATTCTTTGATGCAATCTTGTGGGGCAGACATATTAGTGGGGATTAGGTTGTTTGCCCCACCTAACTGTAGGCGATAACTCATGAGATAATTTCCACGGAGGGGTGGCCCCACCCATTCAGGGTGGCCCTTGATCAGTGGAGCCATATAAATGAGCTGACGGTCAGAGGGAACTCAGTGCAGCTAAGAGTGACATTCTGAAGAAGAGCTACAGCCAAGAGGGACACTTTGAAGAAAGCACAGGAGCTGCAGGTGAGAGACACTTTGAAAACAGCCATTGAAAGCAGACTCTTCCTCCGGAGAAGCTGAGAGAGGACAAATATCCCAAGCGCAACTAAGAGTGACATTTTTGAGGAATTGCAACCTAGAGAGGAACGTCCTGGGAGAAAGCCATTTTGAAACCAGAACTTTGTAGCAGACACCAGCCACGTGCCTTCCAAGCTAACAGAGGTTTTCCGGACACCATTGGCCATCCTCCAGTGAAGGTACCCAACTGCTGATGTGTTACCTTGGACACTTTATGGCCTTAAGACTGTAAATGTGTAACCAAATAAACCCCCTTTTGTAAAAGCCAATCCATCTCTGGTGTTTTGCATTGCAGCAGCATTAGCAAACTAGAACACCTGTAGTCAAGAAAGGATTTGCAGACCAATTTGTTTTGGGTCTTAAAGAAAGAATTCTTAAAATGTGGTGCCCAAGCCAGTAGCCTCATCAAGATCATATGGAACTTTGTCAGGAATGCAACTTCTTGGATCCTAGATCTACTGAATCCAAAATGCTGGAGGAGCGTACAGCAATCTATGTTTTAAAAAAACTCTCCAAGTGATTCTGATAGACACTAAAGTTTGAGGACCACTAAAGTAGAAGGTAACCAATGAGATGCGGATTGAGGAGAGTGGTGCCAACAGCACAATTCAGACAGCAAAGAAAAATCCCATATGCCTGGCATATAGGGTACACAGAGGTGAGTGGCAATAGACGAAAATGAATCAGTAACTTGGGACCAAACAGTGAAAGTCTTGCTGAAGAGTTTGGACTTCATCCTATAAACAACAGGGAAGGTTACTACAGAGAACATAATTTCTTTTCCCTTCAAATTTCTGCATATAAAGTGGGTGGCACACATATTTTAAAAATATGAATAAAAATGAAACAACCTATTTAAAAAGTTTGGACAAGATATTAAAAATGTCCTCAAAAGAAAAATTACACCACAATTAATTCCATATCCTAGTGTCATTCAAAGACCCTGCTGATCTAGTGGGAGATTGCTGGGTTTGGAGGGAGAGGAACTAGTGATTCCTAGCTCGATAGCTTGGGACAAGCCATTTAACTTTATTGAACCTTAGTTTTCTCATACGGAAAAGGGGCAAAAACCTGCTCCAGGAAGAGGTAAGTCAAAGCCACTGTGAACTTTAAAGCATATACATTGTAAGAATTGTTATTAATATATAATGTATTTCTTCTTTTAATTCTTTCTGTTGGATAACAGAAAGTATTCTAACTGCTGGGGGGAAAAACATCAGAAATAATTACTTTTTTTCTACGCCAAAGAATATCATGACTGGGCAGGGCTACAAATCCAAATTCAGAACTATCCAATGATCAGGCACTCAGGGGTAAAGAGAAAACACAGATCCTGCTGCCTCTGGTCTGAATTCATATGAGGACACAATTAAGACTGCAAGTAAATGATAGTACAAGCTATGAGGGGCAAAATTTGGTCCACTGCATGGAAGGTAAAAGTCTTTAAGTTTGGCAACTGGATATAAATGAAGATCAGACTAAAAAACTGATCCTAGATGCAGATAAGAGAAAGCCTTCCAATGAATTACACTCAGGCTACAGGATTAGAAGCATTTCCGATTTTGGATGCAAAGACAAAATTTTGTCAACAAAGCCAAAGGAGAAATGACATTTGAAAACCAACAGATAGTGTTTTTCTCTTTCTCCTGGCTGAAAGCCACATGCACAAGCCAAAAGGACAGGATTCAAAGTCAGTTAAGAGCAGAAGGAGTAATTGCAGACATTCTGCCTCCTGCCAAGTTGTGGGTAATGCAAAAAAACCCCGACTTCTTTGGGGACCTGGCTTCAGTAGTAAAACCTTTGGAAAAATCAATGCAAATGAAAATACAGATGCAGTGCACAAAACATATCAGAATCTGTCAAACTCTCCAGTACTAACGGGGGACCTTAATCTCTCTTTTCTTCCTTTGTATAAATGCACCTTATTGTTATTTTAGTTGCAGCCATTAATGATGCCAAATCCAGGCAGTGCCAAAGCATTGCAGACAAAAAAGAATATTGTGGATTTATTGATGACATTAGCTAACTAAATTCACAAATGTTTTTGGTGTTATATGTAAGTACTCAGAGATTTTAAAATCATATAACTTTTTCTGATTAAAAAGGTTGTAAGGCTCATAACTGAAAATTTGGAATACTCAGAAAAATAATGAAGAAAATGACAATCATAGCACCACCACTCAGTGGAAACCACTGCTAACAATTTCCCATATTTTCCTGCAGCCTTTTAATATATGTTCATATTATTTAGTCATTTAGCATTGTATCATAAGTACTTTTCCATATAATTAACAACTTTTCAAAGACATAATTATAAAGCCTGCACAGATCTATCATATGAGTATGTGATAATGTAATGATCATGTAATTTAAACATTTCCTTATTGATAGATATTTAATTGTCACCATATAAAGAATGCTGCAATTAATTTATTTGTGCATAAACTGTTTGCTTTTGGAAGGAATTTTCTAAACTGCTGATATGAAATTCAGCGAAGTTTTTAAGATTTTAGCATATTGCCTTTTTACACGTGGAAACAATTAGGGTGAAACCACATAACCCATCATTGATCTATCTATCAATCTGTCTATCTATCCATCCATCCATTCATCCACCCATCCATATATCATCTGTCAAGTCTATCAGAATCTTTCAGCCTCTGTCAAAATTAAATATATTAATTGTGTCTTAAATCTTTCATTTAACAGTATAATTTTAACATTTTCCCTAAACATTTTCTGAAAATGCAATTTTAAATGACTAAATGGTATTGCACCTTACAGAAGTACATAAAAATTTTCTTACTATTGGATATGTAAGTTATTCATAAATAGGCACTAATGTGAATGATGTTAAAATGCATATGCAGTCTTATATGTAAAATATATTATATACTATATTACATATATAATCTAACATATAATGCATTTCTGATTAGAACAAAGAGAAAGAATACTGCTGATACTGTAAAATACCTATTTCCAAAACACTGTCCAAAAAGGTTGTATATTCCTACAAGGTATATATTACATAAACTATTCTTCACAGACCACAGTCTTTTTTTTTTAATATTCATTTTATTGAAATATATTCACATACCACGCAGTCATACAAAACAAATTGTACATTTGATTGTTCACAGTACTATTACATAGTTGTGCATTCATCACCAAAATCAATCCCTGACACCTTCATTACCACACACACAAAAATAACAAGAATAATAATTAAAGTGAAAAACAGCAAGTAAAGTAAAAAAGAACACTGGGTACCTTTGTTTGTTTGTTTGTTTGTTTTCCTTCCCCCATTTTTCTACTCATCCATCCATAAACTAGACAAAAGGGAGTGTGGTCCTTATGGCTTTCCCAATCCCATTGTCACCCCTTATAAGCTACATTTTTATACAATCGTCCTCAAGATTCATGGGTTCTGGGCTGCAGTTTGATAGTTTCAGGTATCTACCACCAGCTACTCCAATTTATTAGAACTTAAAAAGGGTTGTCTAAATTGTGCGTAAGAGTGCCCACCAGAGTGACCTCTCAGCTCCTTTTGGAATCTCTCTGCCACTGAAACTTATTTCATTTCCTTTCGTTTCCCCTTTTTGGTCAAGAAGATATTCTCCATTCCACGATGATGGGTCTACATTCCTCCCTGGGAGTCATATTCCACATTGCCAGGGAGATTCACTCCCCTGGGCGTCAGGACCCACGTAGAGGGGAGGGCAGTGATTTCACCTACCAAGTTGGCTTAGCTAGAGAGACAGGGCCACATCTGAGCAACAAAGAGGCATTCGGGAGGAGGCTCTTAGGCACAATTATAGGGAAGCCTAGCCTCTCCTTTGCAGCAACAGTCTTCCCAAGTGCAAGTCCTGTAGTAGAGGGCTCCGCTCATCAAACCACTAGTCCTCTCTGTCTGTGAGCACATTAGCAACCATCGAAGTGGAGCAGGCCAATACCCCTGCATTCTCCACCAGCTCCGCAAGGGGGCTGTGCATATCCTTTTTTTAATTAACTCTTCATTTTTTTTAAATCAACTATATAAAAAAAATTTGAAAAATTTGAAAAATTTGAAAAAAACATACAATAAAAGAACATTTCAAACAGACCATAACAAGGGAGTAAAAAAAAAGACAACTAACCTAAGATAATTACTTTACTTCCAACATCTTCCTACTCTACCCCAAGAAAGTAACCTAATATAGCAACATTTCTGTGAACTTGTTCCTACCATACCCATCAGAAATTAACAGACGGTAGTCATTCCTGGGCATTCCCAGAATGTTAAATTTACCCACGATAGCTTATCTGTTCTTATTGGATTATCTTTCCCCCTTCCTTAATTGCTCTCTATCGCTAGTTCCCCTACATTCTACATTATAAACCATTTGTTTTACATTTTTCAAAGTTCACATTAGTGGTAGCATATGATATATCTCTTTTTGTACCTAGCTTATTTTGCTCAGCATTATGTCTTCAAGGTTCATCCATGTTGTCATATGTTTCACGACATTGTCCCTTCTTACTGCCGTGCAGTATTCCATCGTGTGTATATTCCACATTTTATTTATCCACTCATCTGTTGAAGGACATTTGGGTTGTTTCCGTCTCTTGGCAATTGTGAATAATGTGCTATGAACATTGGTGTGCAGTTCACGTCACTGCTTTCAGATCTTCCGGGTATATACCGAGAAGTACAATCGCTGGATCGAAGGGTAACTCTATATCTAGTTTTCTAAGGAACTGCCAGATTGACTTCCAGAGTGGATGAACCATTATACAGTCCCACCAACAATGAATAAGAGTTCCAATTTCTCCACATCCCCTCCAGCATTTGTAGTTTCCTGTTTGTTTAATGGCAGCCATTCTAATCGGTGTGAGATGGTATCTCATTGTGGTCTTAATTTGCATCTCTCTAATAGCTAGTGAAACTGAACATTTTTTCATGTGTTTCTTGGCCATTTGTACTTCGTCTTCAGAGAACTGTCTTTTCATATCTTTTGCCCATTTTATAATTAGGCTGTCTGTACTATCATCATTGAGTTGTAGGATTTCTTTATATATGCAAGATATCAGTCTTTTGTCAGATACATGGTTTCCAAAAATTTTTTCCCATTGAGTTGGTTGCCTCTTTACCTTTTTGAGAAATTCCTTTGAGGTGCAGAAACTTCTAAGCTTGAGGAGTTCCCATTTATCTATTTTTTTCTTTTGTTCCTTGTGCTTTGGGTGTACAGTCTAGAAAGTGGCCACCTAATACAAGGTCTTGAAGATGTTTCCCTACATTATCTTCCTGGAGTTTTATGGTACTTTCTTTTATACTGAGCTCTTTCATCCATTTTGAGCTAATTTTTGTGTAGGGTGTGAGGTAGGGGTCCTCTTTCATTCTTTTGGATATGGATATCCAACTCTCCCAGCCCCATTTGTTGAAAAGACTGTTATGACCCAGTTCAGTGACTTTGGGGGCCTTATCAAAGATCAGTCAGCCATAGGTCTGGGGGTCAATCTCCGAATTCTCAATTCGAGTCATGGATCAATATGTCTATTTTTGTGCCAGTACCTTACTGTTTTGACAACTGTGGCTTAATAATAAGCTTCAAAGTCAGGGAGTGTAAGTCCTTCCACTTTGTTTTTCTTTTTTAGAGTGTCTTTAGCAATTCGAGGCATCTTCCCTTTCCAAATAAATTTGATTACTAGCTTTTCCAAGTCTGCAAAGTAGGTTGTTGGAATTCTGATTGGGATTGCATTGAATCTGCAGATGAGTTTGGGTAGAATTGACATCTTAATGACATTTAGCCTTCCTATTCATGAACATGGAATATTTTTCCATTTTTTAGGTCCCCTTCTATCTCTTTTAGTAGAGTTATGTAGTTTTCTTTGTATAGGTCTTTTACATCTTTGGTTAAGTTTATTCCTAGGTACTTGATTTTTTTAGTTGCTATTGAAAATGGTATCTTTTTCTTGAGTGTCTCTTCAGTTTGTTCATTTCTAGCATATAGAAACATTACTGACTTATGTGCATTAATCTTGTATCCCACTAGTTTGCTAAATTTGTTTATTAGTTCTAGCAGCTGTATCATTGATTTCTCAGGGTTTTCCAGATATAAGATCATATCATCTGAAAACAATGACAGTTTAACTTCTTCCATTCCAATTTGGATGCCTTTTATTTCTTTGTCTTGCCAGATTGCCCTGGCCAGCACTTCCAGCAGAATGTTGAATAACAGTGGTGACAGCGGACATCCTTGTCTTGTTCCTGATCTTAGAGGGAAGGCTTTCAGTCTCT
This sequence comes from Choloepus didactylus, assembly GCF_015220235.1. Taxonomy (NCBI): domain Eukaryota; kingdom Metazoa; phylum Chordata; class Mammalia; order Pilosa; family Megalonychidae; genus Choloepus; species Choloepus didactylus. The sequence goes on along the minus strand of NC_051309.1, from coordinate 216,590,960 downwards.
CACCATTGAGTACTATGCTGGCTGTGGGTTTTTCGTATATGTTCTTTATCATATTCAGGAAGTTTCCTTCAATTCCTACCTTTTGAAGTGTTTTTATCAAAAAGGGATGTTGGATTTTGTCAAATGCTTTTTCAGCATCTATTGAGATGATCATTTGATTTTTCCCTTTTGATTTGTTAATGTGTTGTAATACATTGATTGATTTTCTTATGTTGAACCATCCTTGCATGCCTGGAATGAACCCCACTTGGTCATGGTGTATGATTTTTTTAATGTGTCTTTGGATTCAATTTGCAAGTATTTTGATGAGAATTTTTACATCTATATTCATTAGTGAGATTGGCCGGCAGTTTTCCTTTTTTGTAGTATCTTTGCCTGGTTTTTGGTATTAAATTGATGTTAGCTTCATAAAATGAGTTAGGTAGTGTTCCATTTTCTTTGATAACTTGAAAGAGTTTAAGTAAGATTGGTGTCAATTCTTTTTGGAAAGTTTGGTAGTATTCCCCTGTGAAGCCATCTGGCCCTGGGCATTTATTTGTGGGGAGCTTTTTGATGGCTGATTGGATCTCTTTGGTTGTGATTGGTTGGTTGAGGTCTTCTGTTTCTTCTCTGGTCACTCTAGGTTGTTCATATGTTTCCAGGAAATTGTCTGTTTCCTCTATATTATCCAGTTTGTTGGCATACAGTTGTTCATAGTATCCTCTTATGATTTTTTAAATTTCTTCGGGCTCCGCAGTAGTGTCACCTTTCTCATTCATTATTTTGTTCATATGGGTCTTCTCTCTTTTTGATTTTGTCAGTGTAGCTAGGGGCTTGTCAATCTTGTTGATCTTTTCAAAGAACCAACTTTTGGTGTTATTTATCCTCTCTATTGTTTTTTTGTTTTCTATGTCATTTATTTCTGCTTTAATCCTTGTTATTTCTTTTCTTCTACTTGGTTTAGGATTGGTTTGCTGTTCACTTTCTAGTTTCTTCAGTTGATCCATTAGTTCTTTGACTTTGGCTCTTTCTTCCTTTTTAATATATGTGTTTAGTGCTATAAATTTCCCCCTCAGTTCCACTTTTGCTGCATCCCATAGGTTTTGGTATGTTGTGTTCTCATTTTCATTCATCTCTATATATTTAGCAATTTCTCTTGCTATTTCTATTTTAACCCACTGATTGTTTAGGAACTTGTTGTTTAACCTCCAGGTATTTGTGACTTTTCTAAGTCTCTGATGGTTATTGACTTCTAATTGTATTCCATTGTGGTCAGAGAATGTGCTTTGAATAATTTCAATCTTTTTAAATTTATTGAGGCTTGTTTTATGTCCCAGCATATAATCTATTCTGGAGAAAGTTCCATGAGCACTAGAGAAGAATGTGTATCCAGGTGATTTGGGATGTAATGTTCTATATATGTTGTTAAATCCAATTCATTTATCAGAGTGCTTAGGTTTTCAATTTCCTTATTAGTCTTCTGTCTGGTTGATCTATCTATAGGAGAGAGTGATGTGTTGAAGTCTCCCACAATTATTGTGGAAACACCAATTGCTTCCTTTAGTTTTGCCAGTATTTCTCTCATGTATTTTGTGGCACCTTGACTGGGTGCATAAACATTTATGATTGTTATTTCTTCTTGTTGAATTGCCCCTTTTATTAGTATGTAGTGGCCTTCTTTGTCTCTCATAACATCCTTGCATTTAAAGTCTATTTTATCTGAGAATAATATTGCTACACCTACTTTCTTTTGGCTGTAGCTTGCATGAAATATTTTTTTCCATCCTTTCACTTTCAATTTCTTTGTGTCCCTGTGTCTAAGATGAGTCTCTTGTATGCAACATATTGATGGTTCATTTTTTTTATCCATTCTGCGAATCTATATCTTTTAATTGGGGTGTTTAATCCATTTACATTCAATGTTATAACCGTGAAGGCATTTCTTGAATCAGTCATTTTATCTTTTAGTTTATGTTTGTCATATATATTTTTTCCCTCTCTCTATTAATATCCTTTAAAGTACCCATACTGAATCTCTTTAGTACTGAACCTTTTTCCATGTCTCTCTCTCATTTCTTTGTTTCTCTGTCGGTAGGGCTCTCTTTAGTTTCTCCAGTAGGGCAGGTCTCTTGTTAGTATATTCTCTCAGCATTTGTTTGTCTGTGAAGAATTTAAGCTCTCCCTCAAATTTGAAGGAAAGCTTTGCTGGATAAAGTATGCTTGTTTGGAAATTTTTCTCCCTCAGAATTTTAAATATGTCATGCCACTGCCTTCTCGCCTCCATGGTGGCTGCTGAGTAGTCACTACTTAGTCTTATGCTGTTTCCTTTGTATGTGGTGAATTGCTTTTCTCTTGCTTCTCTCAGAACTTGCTCCTTCTCTTCAGTATTTGTCAGTGGTATCAGAATATGTCTCGGAGTGGGTTTATTTGGATTTATTCTATTTGGAGTTTGCTGGGCATTTATGATCTGTGTATTTATGGTTTTTAGAAGATTTGGGAAGTTTTCCCCCAACAATTTCTTTGAATACTCTTCCTAGACCTTTACTCTTCTCTTCCCCTTCTGGAACACCAATGAGTCTTATATTTGGATCTTTTATATTATCTATCATATCCCTGAAGCCCATTTTGATTTTTTCAATTTTTTTCCCCATTCTTTCTTTTGTTCTTTCATTTTCCATTCTGTCATCTTCCAGGTCACCGATTCATTGTTTAACTTCCTCTAGTCTTGTACTATGAGTATTCAGAATCCTTTTAATTTGGTCAATAGTTTCTTTAATTTCCATAAGATCATCTACTTTTTTATTTACTCTTGCAATTTCTTCTTTATGCTCTTCTAGGGTCTTCTTGATGTCCTTTATATCCTGTATCATGCTCTTCTTCATGTCCTTTATATCCTGTGCCATGGTCTCATCATTCATCTCTAGTTCTTTGATTAATTGCTCCAAGTACTGTGTCTCCTCTGATCTTTTGATTTGGGTGCTTGGGCTTGCGTTATCCATATAGTCTGGTTTTTTCATATGCTTTAAAATTTTATGTTGTTTTTGGCCTCTTGGCATTTGCTTAACTTGATAGGGTTCTTTTAGGATTTGTAAACTGATTGAAATCCTTGTCTATAATTTGTCAGATCTATAGTTTTGTGGAGTACACTTTCTCTAACTAACCAGCAGGTGGTGTTCACGAGCCACTTATTCCCCTCAAGCCAGTTCTCCCCTGCTTTGTCTTCGTGGTGAGTGGAGGAGTGAGTCTTGTGGGGTCCAATTTGTATACCAAGCTTGCGTGTGTAGTTGGTGTTGCCTGCCCTGTATATGGGGCATGTGTCTGAGCGGTCAGGGAGGGGGGCGGCCCCAACAATCAAATCTCCCTGGTGTTCCTGGAGATTTAAAGCTGCTGTAGTAGTCTAATCCTTCAGTTCTGTCCTGCCACAGTTTGTCTCTGCCACTGACCCACAAGTCCTCGGTATTGGCGCATGGCCCCTGAGACTTGTGGGTGGGTCCCTCCTCCAGGCCGTGCACCCCCAGATCCTCTCTTGAGGGATGACTGTGCTATGTCTCAGGTGAGTCCCATCCCCCCAGGGCAGTTCTGGGCTGCAGGGCTGTGTAGGGATGCTCCCAGTCTGCTGAAAGGATGGCTGAATTGGGTGTGTTAATTCACACTGCTCTGCCTTCCCAACTCTGGGAAAACCAGCTGAGGGTGCAGGAAAGGCTAATGTCCACACCTGATTTTGTGGTGTGTGCTTGTGTTATCGGAAGCACTTCTGTCACACTGGGTTGTCTGGAGCAGCTCTGGGCTATGGGGCCAGTGACGGGTAGGAGTGTTCCCTGCCCACCAGGATAATGGCTGTGAGAGGATGCCCCCCCTTTCTTGGGAAGTTGTGGTGTTTAGTGAATTTTCTCAGCCACTGGACTTACTGTGTTTTGTCTCAGAGCTCTCTTAATTCTCCTCTTGTCTTGACCTGCCCAAATTGCAAGTCTTGAGGCTTTCTGTATTGGGCTTCTTAGAGTAATTGTTTTAGAAAAAGAGAAAAAGATTTAAAAAAAAAAAAAGGCCCTCCTTGCAGATCTAATGGGTTATTGAAATGCAAAGAGACAAAGCAATTAGGGCCATTAAGGAAAGGTCCAGGAGGCAGAGAAACCAGTTTTTCTTCAGGATTTGCATATGAGCCTGACTCTGAGCTCTGCCCTTCCCCTTTCTATGTTCACCAGAACTCCAAAAAGCCTCCGCTTTTATTTTGGGGGTTTTTCTTGCTGTTTTTGTTATCCCTATCTTCTCTCTGCAGGGCTGGCTGCTCCCGGATTCTCTGGTGTCTGAACTCAGTCTATCTATGTTGGAGTTTGGATTAGTAGAATGAGTTTCTGATAAGAGCTGCCACTGCAGTTCTCCCTCCTCATTCCCGCTGACGGCCCCTCCTCCCATGAGACTGAGCCTGGCAGGGAGGGGCACAGGTCCCCTGGGCATGAAAACTTACAGATTTTGCTGAACTCAGCAGTTCCATGTGTTCATAAGTGTTGTATGAAGTATGCCCAAAGTCAAATTGCTCTGTGGTGACTGGTCCATGCAGTATCTGGCTTTCTACTTACTTCCCTGGAGGAGTAACTAAAACGTACACCTCACCACTCCACCATCTTGCTCCACCTCCCACAGTCTTTTTTTAAAAAGGGACTTTTTATAGTAGAAAAGGTTATTATATTATATTTGCATTTCTTTCATTAATAAGTGGTTGAGTATCTCAAAATTTGTTTACTGTTCATAATTATTTCTTATTTTATAAAAATCTATTTATGGCATTCATCCATCTTTTTCCTAAGATATTCACCCCTTCTTTTCCTTATTTATAAGAATGTGATTCGAAAGATAGATAGATAGATAGACAGATAGATAGATAGATAGATTTCTTTTTCTTGTCTTATTGCACTGACACAAACTTTCTGTATGTTGCTGAATAAGATTGATAAGAGCTAACACTCTTCTCCTCCTTCCCAATTATAGGAGGAAAGCATTCAATTTTTCACCATTAAGTGTATATTGTAACTTATAGATCCTCTTTATCATGTTAAGCTCCCCACTCTTCCTATGTTTGTAAGAGTTTTTATCATGAAGTCATGTCAAATTTTGTCAAGTGTTTTTTCTGCATCTATTGATGAAATCATGTGATTTTTCTTCTATAGCCTGTTAATATGGTAGGCTACACTGATTGTTCTTTTAATGCAATTTTATTGAGATACAATCACATAACATATAATCATTCAATGCATACAATCAGTTGTCCATGGTATCATCATACAGTTGTGCTTTCATCATCACAATCAAACTTTGAACATTTTCATTACTTCCAAAAATAAAAGAAAAATTTAAATAAAAAAAGAACATCCAAAACATCCCATTCCCCTACTCTCCACATTGTTCACTTCCTATTTTTTATACAGTTTGAGATATATTCACACCCCCTACAGCATACAATCAGTTATTCACAGCACCATCATACAGTTGTGCATTCACCATTGATTGTTTTTTGAATATAGAATCAGTCTTGCAACCCTGGAATAAACTACATTTGGTCATGGTATATACTTTTTATATATCACTGAATTACAATTGCTAATATTTTGTTAAGGATATTTACATCTATATTCATGAGGGATATTGGTTTGTAGCTTTCTCTTTTTGTACTGTCTTTGTCTGATTTTGGTAACAGGTAATACCAGCTTGATAAAATGAAGTGGAAGTGTTCCTTTCTCTTCTGTTTTCTGGAAAATATTTGGTAGAATTGCTACAAATTCTTCCTTAAATATTTGGTAGAACTCTCTACTACACCATTTGGACCCAGAAATTTTCTGTTTTGGCAGTTTTGTTTAATTTAAATTCAATTTCCTTAATAATTGTAGGGCTATTTCAAATCATCTGTTTCACACTGGAAGAGTTGTGGTGTTTTTTCAGGAATTGGTCCATTTTATCTAGGTTTCTAAATTTTATGTGTGTGAAATTACTTGTAGCATTCCCTTTTTATCCTTGTCATGTCTGCAGGGTCAGCAGTAACATCCTCTGTTTCATTCCTGATATTGGAAATCTGTTTTTTCTCTTTTTTCCTTTTGCTAGAGGTATGTCAATTTTGTTAATCTTTTCAAAGAACCTTCTCTCTGTTTCATTGTTTTCTCTATTCTTCTGTTTCCAATTTTGTTGATTTCTGCTTCTATATTATTGTTTCCTTTTGTCTTCTTGCTTTTGGTTTATTTTGCTCTTTCTTTTCTAGATTCTTGAGGTGGGAGCTTGAGTGTTTTTCTTTTTCCTAATATATGCATTGAGTGCTATAAATTTCCCTCTCATCACTGATTTAGCTGTACCCTTCAACTATAGATACATTGTATTTCCATTTTCATCCATTTCAATGTATTTGTTTATTTCCCTTGAGATTTCAAGCTCTCTGACCCATGGGTTATTTAGAAGTATGTTGTTTACTTTTCTAGTACTTAGAGATTTTCCTGTTATTGTTCTGTTACTGATTTCTACTTTAATTCCATTTGGTCAAATAACACACTCCATATAATTTCAACCCTTTTAAATTTGTTGAGGCTTATTTTATGGCCCAGGATATGGTCTGGCTTGGTAGATGTTCCATGGGAGCTTGGAAATAATGTACATTATATTGTTTGTTGGGTGGAGTGTTGTATAAATGTCAATTAGATCCTTTCACTTGATGTTGCTAAGTTCTATATACTTTCTGATTTTCTGTCAAGTTTGTTCTCTCAGTTGTTGAGAGGGAATATTGAGGTCTCAAACTATAATTGTGGATTTGATCTTATTTCTTTCAGTTCTATCAGTTTTTAATTCACACAGTTCTTAGCTCTGTTTAATGCATATATATTGAGGATTGTTGATGGAAGCAAAATTTATAACGATGTCTGATGTGGTTTTAAAATATGTAGAAGAAATATTTAAGTCAATTATATGATAAATGGGAGAGAGTAAAGGACTGTAAAGGGAGGTAAGATTTCTACAGTTAAACTGGAAAAACAATGATAACATTAGGCTTCATAAATTATATATATGTAATGTAATACCTAAAGCAACCACTAAATATCTATAAAATGATAAATACTCAAAACCACTACACATAAACCATAGAGTATAAATTTTAAGAGTTCAATTTTTTTAAGAGTTTGACTTTTAAAAATATTCTCGTCTATATCAGGTGGCAAATTGCAGAATACCTGAAGCAGGAGTAAAAACTGAACATGTTTTCTATCTTTTTCAGATTCATGTCAAAAACAGGTAATGTAACATGGATAAGTCTTGAATGTATTCTTCCATGTCTTAGCATGAGTCTTTTTTTCCTTTAAGGGAAACATAGTTCAAAGGCTTTATGATAATTAAAACAAACAAAAAAATTCCAAATAAGTTCTTCATTTTATTCAATTAAAATATTTAGAGAATTTCACATGTAAATAAAATTTTTCAATAAAATCTCACTTATCTAAATAAGAAAACAAGTGTTACTCTATGTGTGCCATTGGCTTCTACTGTTCCATGTTTGCTCCCACCCCATCCCCATTTTTACATATGGAAAGAAAAATAAAAATCATAGAAAAAACACAAAATAGTCTCTTCACCATCTCCCGCCTCTTACAAGTATATCCTATATCTAAACACTTCTGACCATTTCTGCTTTTGTGGTTCTGCCAGTAATCCCCATAATTCTAAATTGTATGTTTATACTACTATCTCTTGTTTGTTTTTTTAATTTTAAGCTGCACAAAACCTTGTAGTAAAGATGAATTAATAAGCTTATTTATCAGAAGTTTTTTCTTCTTCCCCCTCTCAATTGTTAGCTTTCTCTTTTTAGATGCTATATTATTTATCTATATGCTTTAGAATAGATACTTACATCTATATTTCAGAGTTTACTAAATTTGTGGGGCATATCTTTATTTCTCACCATGTAAGCTGAAGAAATTACACTTCTCTTCAACCTTTTTCCTCTCAGTTGTGTCTACTTACACCATGTTGGAAGTATTATCCAGTTTCTTTATAATACCATTTATTAATTGTTCCTACGTGCAATAACTGCTCTCTTGCCCACTACCCAGCTGCCATTCTTGGAATACTTTATATTATGCCTTGTATAGTTATACACCATGTGTTGCAATTTGTCTCACTGGAGGTAAAAACTGAAGCAATGTTTTTCAGAAAGGGGGTGTGGGATGTTAACTTTCTGAGTCTCCCCGTATCACAGTAATGTCTTTATTTTGGCCTCATGCTTGATCAGTATTTTCCCTGGGAAGACAAATCTAGTATTAGGTTTGTTTTCTATCGGAACTTTCAGGATAGAGTCCCATTCTCTTCTGGCATTTCAGGATGCTGATGGAGAAATTCGACTATGATTTCCATTTCCATGACAGAACTTCTGTTTATGTGTTCCTTTTTGAAAACCATAGATCTTTAATCTTGGTGTTTTGAAATTTCATTGGCATGAGTCTGGTGTAGGTCTTTTAATATTCATTGTTCTCAGCATTAGTTGGCCCCTTTCATTCTGAAGATGTTTGCCTTTCTTTAACTCTTTAAGAAATGTCATGATTATTTTAACTCATCTGTTCCTCTTCTCTGGTTTTAGAGCTCCTTTTAGATAAACACTGGGCTTCCTAAATTGATTCTCTTTGTCTCTTGACTTCTCTCATTTTTACATATTTGTTTTCCTTCTGAAGGATTTCTTAGAATTTTTTCCCAATCTTTTTGTTAGTTTTTTAGAATTTTGGTGATCCCATTTTAAAATCCCATTAAATATTTCTGCCCTTTAATTTATTCTTTCCATATGAGAAAATTCTTATTTTAGGGATTATGATTTCTTTAATATCTCTGGGGATACTAATTAGATATTTTCAAAATACCTCTTCTCTAAATCATCTCTATTTTCTCTAGGATGGTGGTTCTCAATGGGGGCTGAGTTTGCCTTCCACAGGCTATTGGCAATGACGGAGCACATTTTTGGTTGTCACAGTAGGGAAGGGGTTGGATTTGTTTTCTTAGGAGGTGGAGGACAGGGATACTGCTAAAGATTCTACAGTGCACAAGACAGCCCTTCACAGCAAAGACTTATCCAGCCCAAAACGCCGGAATATATTCAAAAATATATTCCCTTTCCAAAAGGAGCCGAGAGGTCACTCTGGTGGGCACTCTTATGCACAATTTAGACAACCCTTTTTAAGTTCTAATGAATTGGAATAGCTAGCAGTAAATGCCTGAAACTATCAAACTACAACCCAGAACCCACGAATCTTGAAGACAATTGTATAAAAACGTAGCTTATGAAGGCTGACAATGTGATTGGGAAAGCCATATGGACCACACTCCCCTTTGTCTAGTTTATGGATGGATGAGTAGAAAAATGGGGGAAGGAAAAAAAGGCACCCAATGTTCTTTTTTACTTTGTTCTTTTTCACTTTAATTTTTATTCTTATTATTTTTGTGTGTGTGGTAATGAAAATGTCAAAAATTAATGTTGTTTGATGAATGCAGTATATAATGGTACTGTAAACAACTGAATGTATGCTTTGTTTTGTATGACTGCATGGTATTTGAATATATCTCAATAAAATGAATAAAATATATATATATTCCCTGTCATCCATCTTTACTGCCGTTTCAATGGGATTTGGGAAGATTGTAAACAGATGTTAGCTCCGTCCACAAACTTGAACTGAAAGCTCTTCTCATTTGTTTCCAAATTAAGAATATATGCTAATAAGGTTCTCTTACAAAAGGATACATCTCCAAAATAATTCTAGAAAAGTGAAAGTCATACATGAGGAGGGGCTAAAAACTTCTAAGCAACCAATTCAGAATGAATGATACAAAGGAAAATCCCTGGTTTTTTAACCTTTGGAAAATGATGTCGCTTCTCTAGATCTAAGATTTTTCACATTTGAAATAAGGGAGTGGTCTGAATGATCTACAGATCCTTTTCAGTTCAGTTCATTTATAAAATGAAGACATAAGTATTTAAAATAAAACTTTACATGTCAACCATTAAATATCTCATTACACCATCCTTTAATAGAAACCAGCTAGTGTGTAAATAGGCTTTCCTTGTGATACAAAACAGAGTAATATAAAATACTGCACTCTGATAAACCAATATTTATGAGTCTCCTTTGTGTAAAGACAGAGCTTTAGGGCTTCCTCATGTTCTCTATACATATTTTAATACTTTCCATCAAAAGGAGGTATGAATATGTTAGTCTAAAAATAATTTATCAGCAGAGGGGCATAATGTTGATAACAGATTTATTAATGATGTGAATATAAAAAAATCCACCACAGAAAGATCCTATGCCATCTATTAATTTATATTGAAATTTTCTTGTTATATTGCTGATTATTTTCCTTTTTTATAGAAGAAACAGATTTGGGAAGTTTAGCCACTTGCAAGCTGTAAATATTTGAGGGGTAAATGATCTGCTTTGCTGCTTAAGAAAAGAAAAAATGAAGAAAAGAAAAAAACACTGACCTATTCAAGAGAAGACAATTAGAGATCTTGGAAGCTTCAAAAAGCAGAGCAGACAGTTGTCAGTGTTGCAAAATGCATCACTGCTCTTTCAGAAATACATTGCTAGTTTGCCTTTCTTTTCAAGTCAACAAAAGAAAAAAATATATATATTGGAAATGTTAAACTTCCTACTGCCCTAATTCAAAAAATCAAAGAAAGAAGGTTTAACACCACACACTATCTTCTGTTTTGCAAAACTGTAACATCTTTCTCAGTTGACATACATTGAAAGTCACTCCTAACATCCACTAATTTGGGGTATTATCTGCATACTTAAACCTTCTAGAATGGTATGTGAAAGGTACTTTGATTGTGAGACCCCAAATAATAGAATTATAAGGTTAATAAAGCTATTGGGATCAATATTCTATTTTTTTAGCCCCCTCTCTACAGATATATGTATACATATGTATACAAATATATATTACATAAATGTTATCTATAATATATTAATATTATACTTAACATATGTATGTTTATAAATTTTCATTATTCTAAAATACATAATCAAAATAACTAAAGTAATTTCAGCAGAATGATTTCATAATCTCCCTTGGAAACATATTCTGACATTTAACCACTCTTACTTTCAGAACATACTCCATTTATCTATACATTGTCATTTAAATCCATACATTGTAATTTAAATCCATTTCTATCCCCAGTAGACTTTCACAACAGCTGGCTCAAGTCCTCCATCTAACAATCTTACATATATTTGTCTCCCATCATTAAATAACCTCCCAGTCATCTTTCTTCAGGTGAAATGACCATCTAGCCCTAACTTCTTATAAATCACATTTTCTAGGACTTGAATCATGTTGAAGAGCCATCTTGGAACTGCTCTAAGTTCTGTGCAACTCTCTTGGTTTCCTCTCAAACATCTCTAGCTCCTCCTTACTAGCGCCTGTGGTAGTCATCTTCTCCATGTATGTACTTACCCAGGCAAGCTAGGGACCAGAATAGTTTAATCTATGAGTTCAATGATTTCCAGTCTAAGAATATTCAACTCACCCCTAAATATTTGTCATAGGGTTGTGAATAAAACCCAAATAAGAATAACCAAGAACTAAAATTAGCTTTTTGTATTAGGCCTGTCTTTCCGATTATGTATAGGGTCTTATGCCATTAATTGTTAAACTATGCTGTGGGATGACTGTCTGCTAGGGCATTCATCTTCATGCTGATTTTCAGCCTGTTCTGCATCAGGAAGAGGAACAAAACAAACAGGAGCCCCAGTATTATAGAGAAAATACCAAGAAATTGATTAAGTCTGTTTTTTCTTTTTCTTTTCTTTTCTTTTTTTTTTGTTTCACTTTGCTGAGCTAAATCCAAGAAAACCCATGGCTTGGTCTCCTGAGTAATTAACATGATAGGAAAAGGAAGAAGCCGTTATAAAGCCAGCAGGCGAGTTTGTGATCCACTGAGCCAAGACAGTATCTGCATGGAATCTGTGATGGAAAGAACATCAACTGCAGTCCAAATTTACTGCTTTTTGTTAACAGTCTTCTTCTGAGTAGGGATAGCCAAAAGTGTGCTGATAGGTTTCTCATTGTCTTCTGTGATCCAGAACATACATTCAAATGAAGGATGATGACTATTTCAAACTACCCACCATATTGTAATAATGCTGCTCCCACTAATAATTCATTGGACGCCCCCCTTTAAAAAATGACTTTACAGCCAGTTATGGAACACACACACACACACACACACACACACACACACACACACATTAAAAGGAGCCTCATTAATTTATGGCTTGAGCAATTTCCCCAACTCATTTTACCAAGCTGAATGGTCTAACTTAGTTATGAAAAGTAGATCCAAATTATTTTTTGCTGTTCTCCAGAATTTAAATCCATCCTTCTTTATACTTTTCTCATAGTTTCTAAATGTTCACCAAAATTGAATACAAACATTTTTAATCACCCATAGACTTAAAATAATTATATATACCATTTTATACATATCAGAGAGACAATAACTATGTAAAATTCAGCAAACAAATAAAGGTGGAGGGAATGAACTAAAATGTTAGTATTGGTTATCTCGGCTGACAGAATTCTGAGTGATAACTTGTTTCCTTCTACTTTTCTACATTTCCCAGACTGTTTATAAGGAGAATATATCTCTTCTTTCAAAAAAACAAAACCTTAAAACATTTTTCCACACAATTATTTTTGGTAGCCAACAAGCTATACTAAATTAAGGTTAGCAGCAGCTGTTCCACTGACTCCAGGCATGGAGGACTGATACACAGAGGGATAAATTTTAAATATTCTGCCTTACTGAGGCATACACTTTTAATATTCTGCCTTCATTGCCATGCATTTGGCCCCTGGCTAAGTCTTATTTTTTTCTAATCAAGAATTGTATTTACTAACTACAACAACTGTATTTATGCTTCTTACTTTTCCAGTAATTAGTAAAACCTCTCCATATGTGTGTATACCTCGATTGGAATGTCCCCCATCTTCTGTTGTCGCTGGCTACCTGGCTGACATGACTTTCTCCCTAATCTTCATGAATTAACCTTATTTTCTTACCTCACAAAATTATAGAGTAGTGGTATATCTAAAATGTTTTATATATTTATCACAATACATTTAAATAAACAAAAACAGCTTCATAAGGAAGAACCATATCATTTTTTCCAGGGTCTGGCAGAGGCTCAGGCCATACTGAGTGCGCCAGCTTTATTTTCTGAATGGTGGGAATATGGGTGTTGATGGCAAAACTCTCTCTTTTCCTTTTCTATTAAAAAAATATATTTGATGAGCAAGCACCATTGAAGGATACAGAATCTACAGCTATCACCTCTCTGTCAATGAATTTTAGGCTTTTAATTGGATAGATAAAATTCCTAGCAGGAATTTTAGTAGTCAACACAGTTCATAACAAAACAAACAAACAAAAACAATAGGATTGAAATTGGGCAGGGGCAGCTTTTCTTTCAGCAGTGGTTCTAAAGAGTTTCCATACAATGACCTCCTCTGTATCTAGACACATTCTACAAATAACAGGGCCCTATCTCTGCATCCCTCAGATTTTTTTCTACCATCATGTTCCCTAGTCATTATTCATTTACTACACAGTTACTCCCATAGCTATCCCTCTGAGACATTCAAAAATATTTTAAAAGCTAATTATATTAAAACCAGTTACTTAAAATGCATACTTTCATCAGGGAATTGCAAATTAAAACAACAACAGACTTACCAAAACGGCTGAAATCCAAAACACAAATACTGGTGAAGATGTACAACAAACGGAATTCTCATTCATTACCGGGGTGAATGCAAGATGGTACAGCCACTTTGGAAGACAGTCTGGCAGCTTCTTACAAAGTTAAACATAGTCTTATCACAAGTTCCAGTGATCATGATCCTAGTTATTTATCCAAATGAGTTGAAAACTTATTTCCACACAAACACCTGTGTACAATGTTTGTAGCAGCTTCATTCATAATTGCAAAAAGTTGGAAGCGACCAAGATGTCCTTCAATAGGTTAATGGATAAACAAACTGTGTTATATCCATACCCTGCAGTATTTGACAGTGATAAGAAGAAATAAGCTATAAAGCTATGGAAAGAAATGGAAGAAATTAAATGTATATTGCTAAGTGAAAGAAGCCAATTTGAAAAAGCTACATACTGTAGGATTCCAAATACTTGGCATTCTGGAAAAGGCAAAACTACAGAGACAGTAAGAAGACCAGTGGGGTTCAGGGACCTGCAAAGGATGGGAGAACTGTTCTGTATGATACTGTAGTGGAGGATAGATGATATTACACATTTGTCAAAACCCAGAGAATTGTACCACACAAAGAGTGAACCCTAATGTAAACTACGGACTTCAGTTAATAATCATGTATTCAAATTATTCATCAGCTGTAACAAATATACCACATTACTGCAAGATAATAATAGGAGGAAACTTTGGGGGGTAGGATGTTTATAGGCACTCCGTACTTACTGCAAAATTTTTCTGTAAATCTAAAACTGCTCTAAAAATTAAAGTCTATTAAAAATATGTAATTCTATAGGATGAGATTTCCATTTGTGAACTGATTACTCAGCCCTTATCAACATCAGGCCATGCTGCCTGAATCTGTATCTATTGGTAACTTTAAATCCAGTAGCTGACTTTTAGAAGTGTGGTTTTTTAGAAAAAAAAAAACACACACATAATTTCTTTTTATTTGTTCCTTATTTACAGAAAAACTTCATATCCTCCAAGCACTGGGTTATAAAACTGATAAACCGATACGCATTTTCGCAAAGTCAAAAGTATTCTAAAATAACTTCATAAAAGCCCCTTTACTCCTCTGCTGTGTTTCTTCTCTTTCAGTAATTCTGGCTACACTTTTAGCCCTCATTCCTCTCCTTGGACCTCTTCAGTGTCAACACTAACTTTCCTAGAACAAGCTAAGAAAAAATGTCAATTGCATTATTCCAATGCACAGAAATACAAAGTAATTTTAATCTTTCTATGTTCCATAATAAAGGGAATTAAATATCAAGCCATAATCTGGGAAATTATGAAATAAATATGTAACTATCATATGCTGTGTGTGTCAATGAGCTTAGGGTTGTGCTCTTTATATTTTCATATTAATCTTCAGTTATCTAAAATAAACAGTACTCTTTAGAGAACTATTTTTTCCCACAATTTTATTGTGAAAATGTTTAAATATACAGAAAATTTTAAGACTGCGAAATGAACTACCTGATACCTCTCTCCTAGATTCTATAATTAACATGTTTTTGTACTAGGTTTACCTATTCATCTGTTCCTCTTTCCATCTGTAAGTCTACTTTATTTATTTTTGATGCTTTTCAATGTAAATTGCAGACATCAGTACACTTTATTCCCAAATACTTCAGCATGCACATCATTAACTAGAGTTCAATATCTGTTTACGATTCTTTTTGTTTTCTTTTGAAATTTAAATGCATGAATCTTAAGTATATCATTTGATTGATTACTTTTGACAAGTGCCTGCACTTTTGTAACCCAAACTCCCATCAACATGTAGAACATTACCGCCACCCAGCAAAGCTTCCTCCTGCCTCTTCCAAATAAATACTGACCCTTTCCCAGAGACAACCATTACCCTGATTTCCTTTCCATCAAAGTCTATTCTAAGATGTCACATAAATGAAATCAAACAATATGAATTCTTTGTTGAGGCATCTTTCACTGGGCATAATGTTTTTGAGATTCATTCATACTGTTGCATGTACCATTAGTTTGTTCTTTTTTATCTCTGAGAAGTGTCCCAGTGTGGTGGTTTAAAGCTGTGTGTACCCCAGTAAAACATGTTCTTAAATCTAATCCATTCCTGTGGGTGTGAACCCATTGTAAGTAGGACCTTTTGATGAGGCTACTTCAGTTAAGGTGTGACCCACCTCAATCAGGATGGGTCTTAATCCTATTACTGGAGTCCTTTATAGGTGGAATGAAATTCAGACAGTGAGAGAGAAAGCCACAGAGGAACAGCCAGAAGCTGAGTATCAACACAACCCAGAAGAGAGGGGCGAGCAAGAGATGCTGCCACTTGCCTTGCCATGTGACAAACTAAGAACCAAGGATTGCCAGCAGCCAGCCCTAGAACGCCATAGTCTTTGGGGAGAAAGCTTTGCTTTGATGATGCCTTGATTTGGACTTTTTCCTAACCTTATAATCATGAGCAAATAAATTCCCATTGTTTAAGCTGACCCATTGCATGGTATTTGCTTGAGCAGCCAAGGAAACTAAGACACCCAGTATATAAACACACCACAGATTTTATCCAATTTCCAGTTGCTAAACACCTACTATGTTCGGAGTTTGGAGCTATTATGAATAAGGCTGTCATAAAGCACACTTGGATACAAGCCTTTTTTTGCAGACAAATGTTTACAATTCTCGTGGGCAAGTACCTAAGTAGAAATGCTGGGTCATAGGTGGCCGTATGTTTAGTTTTATAACAAGCTGCCAGTCCTTTTACAAAGTGATTGTACTAGATTACATTCCCTCCAACCATGTATGAGTGATCTAGTTGCTCCACATTCTTGTCGATGTTTGATAATGTCAATGTTGTTTTCTTTTTTTTTTTTTTTTAGTCATCCTGGTGCTTAGGAGAAGTTTTTAAATTTAACTTATCGATGTATTTTTACCTTACTGGAATCAAGTAGCTTAGGAGAAATTTTGACATTTTAATTATTGACATATTTTTACCTTACTGGACAAATTTTAATTCACCAAAAGTTTACTAATTATCTACTTTGATAAAACATTGCTAAAAATACAAAGAATGCTATTAAGAATACAGTGAGTGTATTCAACTGTTCTTATCCTCATGGAGACAAATTTACAATCTAGAAAATAATATAATAAAGGATAGAATAAGAAACATATAAGGCAAGTGCCTTAAAGATAAAAGACTTCACCCCATTTCATTTACCTAATATTTCTTGATCTCATGCTATATGCAAGTATACTGCCAGACACCAAGAATACAGATAGAAATCAGCACATTTTCTGCCTTCAAATGAGTTTATAGAGTAATTGTAGAAGGCAAACCGGTAACCGATCAAGTGTAAGGCAGGGCAGAAAGCAGGGAGCAGTTATGTTTACCTGGAGGCAAATCAATTGAGTTTCACGTGGGAGTCGATGCCTGAGGTGAGCCTTGAAAGGTGTGGGACGCACTGGGAGAGCAACTGCACTACCAGCACCTAACCCTCCAGGCTTCTGTAGTGGGTGGAGATCAGAGACGATTGTTGACTCTTTGATTTGAGCAACCCAAGAACGATGACTACTGTATTCATTCCTAAAAAGGCCTTTCATAATTTGAGTTTTGGTTTTCATTATGTATTACTCCCTCGAGGGCCCAAAACATATCCAAATAGTGAAGCTTATTTTACACAGGGCATCCAAGTAAATGAATACCAATGTGATGGCCTAGAAAGGCACAGTAAAGTTGCAAGCAAAGAAAAAGACAATACAATATGGCATTGCTTTTTGAATGTAAAAAATCATCACATACCAATAGGAAGTGGATTGGGAGGGACTTCATTTTCAAGAACTCAATATCTATCAGACCATTTACTGATCAATTGCTACAAGCAGACACAGAGTTCCTGTTCTCAAGAGGCTATAAGCTTATGTGGAAGACAGGGGTTCCAGACATAATAAATATACATATGTTAGAATATGCTATGTGCCGAACAATCCACCCACAAACCAAAGGAGCTAAGAAATCACAGTATCACAAAATCACCCGAATTCTGGTAAAAAAAAAAGAATCCAGCTAGCCAAAATAAATTTTAAAGCATGTAAATAAAAATAAACCAGTCTTTCCCTGTGATGACTAGATTTTTATATCACTGAAAATTGAATGGGAATTACATACCAATAGAAATGCTAAGTAATAACTGTCTCTAATGCCCTCCAACCAAATGAACAAGAATTAAGAACAGTTTGTTTCAGATTAGCCCACCTCCCTTTTCTTCTGAAAAGAAAAAATGTAAATTATCACCTGAGTTATAGACAAATAAAAACACTAAACTGAGATACTGATTGCTCTTCCAATAAAGTGAAATCTTTTGAAACAACTCAATTTCCCAAAAAAGACTTTATTATGTGGCTTTGTCATACATTATGCACTATTTTTCAAGTACTCAGAGCCTGGAACACAAATGCAAAAATGTTTGTTGAGTGAGTAAATGAACAATGAAAAATGAATGAATGAATGAATGTTTTACAAATCGATACATGGCTGTGAGAGTCCACTCATCATCCCATCCTCATCGCCAGCATGAATTCTGAGACTTGATAAAGTGGACCAGTTCAAAATGGGTAAATGCATATGCTCCAGTCAATTAACTTAAAACTATCTTCATATGTTTTCAAAGAGATGACCATTTATGCAGTCAAGCAAAAATACTCCTTTGAGCCATTCCAGACATTTGAGTAATTAGGTAATTAGGATGTGCTAGCCATAATAAAATAATAAACAAGAAACTCTGAGAATGATTGGGAGATCTTATGAAAAAGAACTGTACATAACCAAAGAGATTTTGGTCCAGGTAATTGTTTAAATATTTGGCATTTATGACTTTTGTGTAATTTTGTGGAGTAGGTTGAGAACCAAAGCCTTTCTGTATAGCTAATCTGTAATGATCTGTTTTACTGAAAGGTGAAACAAGGAGAAGAATTTAACAATTATTGAGAATTTCCTATGTGCTGGATGCTTTATATATAAGATTCACACAATCATCATGAAAATCCCATGAGGTTGGTATTATTAGGGGCCTGTGTCCACCTGAAGAAACAAAGCATCAGAAAGTATCATTTATAAACTAAGGTCACACAGCTAGTAAACAGAGTTATAATTTTAATCCAAAACTCTGTGCCTCCAAAACCCACCTTCTTTCCACTAGACTAACCTTCTTAAGGGAAGACCTCCTATGACTCAAAAGATATCTGGCATCTACTATAAGCTTCTTGAGGGCAGTCTCTTTCCTTTTCCTTCTTAAACAATGCTTAATACATAGTAGATGTTCAATAAGTATTTTTGTGATGAATAAATTTGGCCCTTAAGATGCTCTCTCCTCCAGATCTAACCATGGTTCAAATTTTTAATGACCTAAGGACTAGCTGAATCACATGGATGAAAAGACCCTGAGTTGCTTGAAATGTGGATAATCCCAGCCCTACATCACTGCACTTTAAATCTATAGAAACAGGTATTTCTCATCACATAAATGCACATCCCATTAGCCAGGACTTTGTTGTTTGAGAAGATTTTAAATGAACTGATCCTACTCTAGAATCTAGAGTTTCCTCTTCTCCAAGTACAATGGTCTTTATTGTCTTTATTTTCTTTATTCTAATAAAATAATTTTCATTACAACAAATGTTATAAAATATGTGAGGCACCACTCTGATTCTAAAAATTCATCCTCTCCCCATATACTTCACTGGAGCCTGCCTATGGTGAACAGATTCTAAGATGACCCCAACACCCCTCCTCCCAGTAGACATACCCTTCTGGAACCCCCTCCCTTAAGCATGTGTGGCCTCTGTACTTGCTTCTAACCAATAGAATACAGCAAAGGTGAAAGGATGTCACTTACATCATTATGTTTCCTAGGATCATGTGATAATGTCCCACAACCATAACCAACTGATGCACTTCTCATAATTCCGAATGTGCTAAAGGAATTGGCAAGTTCCTACAGGTGCATTGCTCTCCATTTCTGAGCTTCTCAGCCCTGTCAAATCCAAATCTGCATTTTATTACTACATATTTCATTGCCCCTTTCATTATCATGAATTACAATGGGTTACATAATCTGTGAACTAAGATTTACAGATAATTAACCTACACGCATGTATAATTTAAAACTCAATATAATGTCCTAAGTGTAACATAAAAGAGATATAAAGGGATACTAATTCAAAATAAAGTTATATGTATTTCAATATATAAATGCTTGGAAAAACTACATCAAAAGACAGAACAAAGTATTTGAATGCTTGTACCCATAAGCAGAATGACAGTTTTTCATGTGGATTGACAATCTGTTTTTCTGTTTTGTATTTGTAACTCAAATAGCACAACCAGTGCTGCTTTGGGGTACAGGATTTTTTGAAATGTTGAACATCTCATAGAAAAGATCTGTACAAAGTAAAGTAAAATATTCCCTCAATCTACGCAAGAGTTGTCTTCCTGGAAAATCCAGAGTATATGAAAAGTGTGGAAAGCTACGTGCTTATAAGTAAAATGAAATTATTTCTAGACTCAGATAATTATAAACATGTTTCTCACCTACAGGAAAATTCAGTAGGTCATTCAATTTTTTAACTTATTATTTTGAAATAATTTCAAACATACATTACAGAAGCAAAAATAATACAAAACCAATACAGAGAACTCCAATATGCCCCCTATTTGGATACACAGATTTATCAAATTTTAAAATTTTGTCACATTTGTCATATCATTCTATCAATCCATCTATTAATCATCTATTTTTCTTAAAATCTGAGAGTAGGTTACATACATCATGCTCCTAGAACACTTAATAATTCCATGTATATTTCCAAAGATCAAGGAGATACATTCATTCATGTAACCACATTAAGTATAGCTATCAAGTTGAAGAAATTTAATATTAATGAGACGCCTACAGCCTATATTCCAATTTTTTTTACTGGAATTCATTCAATAATATCATTTTGGGCACTTTCTTCTCCATTATTCAATCCAGACTAGATCATGTATCGGATTTAATTGTCATTGTCTCTTCAGTCTCTCTTTTATTTAATTGTGGAAATATACATACAACATAAAATTTCTCATCACAACCATTCCCAAGAATGCAATTCATTGGGATTAATTACATTCATGTTGCTGTACAAACTTCACCACCATCCATTACCAAAATTTTACAACACCATAAACAAACCCTGCAACAATTATGCATTGACTCCCAATTCTCTATCACTCTTTCACCTGATAACCTGTACTCTAATTTCTGTCACTATGAATGTTCATATTCTCATTATTTCATGTAAGTGGAATCATATAATATCTATCCTTTGGTGGCTGGCTTATTTTACTCATTATGATGTCTTCAAGGTTCATACATATTGTAGCATGTACAAAACTTTATTCATTTTAAGGCTGAATAATATTCCATTGTATGTATAAACCACATTTTGTTTATCCATTCACCTATTGATGGACACTTGGCTTGCTCCCACCTTTTGGCTATTGTGAATAATGCTGCTACTATGTTCTAGTTTGCTAATGCTGCAGAATGCAAAACACCAGAGATGGATAAGCTTTTATAAAACGGGGATTTATTTGGCTACACAGTTACAGTCTTAAGGCCACAAAGCGACCAAGGTAACACCTCAGCAATCGGGTACCTTCACCGGAGGATGGCCAATGGCGTCCAGAAAACCTCTGCTAGCTAGGAAGGCAGCTGGCGTCTGCTCCAAAGCTCTGGCCTCAAAATGGCTTTCTCCCAGGACGTTCCTCTCTAGCAAGCTTGCTCCTCTTCAAAACATCACTCCCAGCTGCACTCCGTTCTCTCTCTGAGTCAGCTCATTTATATAGCTCCACTGATCAAGGCCCACCCCGAATGGGTGGGGCCACGCCTCCATGGGAACACCTCATCAAAATCATCACCCACAGCTGGGTGGGGCACATTCCAAGCAAATCTAACCAGCACCAAAATGTCTGCCCCGCAAGACTACAAAGACAATGGCATTTGGGGGACACAATACATTCAAACTGGCACATTCCACCCCCTGGATCCCAAAATGACATTATCTTTCCAAGTACAAAATACATTCATTCCACAATACCACAGAAACTTAAATCATTTCAGCACAAGATCCCATGAAAATCAATTATAGGCATGGCCAGTCCTAAGGCATAATTTTTCTTTAGCTGTGGATCTGTGAACTTAGAACAAGTTATGTGCTCCCAATATACAAAGGAGAGACATTCATAGGATAAACATTTCCATTGCCATAAGGAGAAACAGTAAGGAAAACAGGGTTAACAGGAGCAAAACAGTTCCTAAAACCCACAGGACAAACTCAATTAGATTTCAAAGTCTGAGAGTCATTTACAAAACAATGTTGCATCCATGGGGCTTGAGAGAGCGGGAGCCTAACCCTTCTTAAGGGCCTTTTCGGCAGCCCTTTCCTTTCCAAACGCTTAGGTGAGTGCTCCAACATATCCACACATTGGGGAGACCACCTTCTCGGCCCCACCCTCCTCAAACATCGGGGCAGCTCCTGGATTCCCTTCCATCTCTGGGGCACACGCTCAACCCCTTCAGAACAGTGTGGTGGCAGCCAGGCTCTCCCCAATTCCCTGGGAATGTGCTTCGCCCTCTTTGGGAACTCAGATGGCAAAACTCTTCCAGAGCATCGAGGCAGAAAGCCCGCCCTCGACCTCCAGGGCAAACTCACCCTTTCCATGCGTGTGGGCTGCTCCGCTCTCCCAGCCCGAGACCTCCTGACTCCAGACCTCAACCTCCATGGCTCTGTCTTTGAAGAGATTTTTCCTTTAATATTTTCCTTGTCTGTCTCCTCCAGTCCAGACTGGCAATGGCTCTGTCTATAAAGATCTCGCAAAAATTCTGTTGGCTTTGCATGAAGCACACAGGGGTCAAAGCCATTAGACAATAGGACTTTCCACAAATCCTTTCTGGATAATTCCATCTCCAATCTTGGCTTGTACTGAAATGGCGGCTGGGTTCCGTGTTTGGTTACATCCTCATGTTGGGCTATAGCTTCAGGGATTCCACCCCCTGGAAGCTCATAATTTTCCAAGCGATCAGCTTCTGGTCTCTTTGAACCCAAGAGTTCAGTTCTAAGTTTATCTCTTTCCACTCGCATTTTACTATAAGCTGCAAGGAGAAGCCAGGATACATGCTTTACACGTAGTCTGGAGATCTCCTCAGCTAAGTATTCCAGGTTGTCGCTTTCAAATTCTTCCTTCCATCTGACACCAGGACTCAATTTTGCCAAATTCTGTGCCACTTTAAAACAAGGATCACCTTTCTTCCAGTTTGCAACAACACATTCATCATTTCTGTTCAAGGCCTCATCAGAAGTATCTTTAGAGTCCATATTTCCACAGATAGTCTCTTTAAAGCAGTTTTGGCCTTTTCTATCAAGCTCCTCACAATTCTTCCAGAAACTTCCCCTTATCCATTTGAAAAGCCGTTCCAACATGTTTGGTATTTGCAAACTCAGCAGCAAAAGCACCCCACTTCTCTGGTACCAAAATCTGTTCTAGTTTGCTACTGCTGCAGAATGAAAAACAGCAGAGATGGATAGGCTTTTATAAAACGGGGGTTTATTTTGCTACACAGTTACAGTCTTAAGGCCACAAAGCGTCCAAGGTTAACACCTCAGCAATCGGGTACCTTCACCGGAGGATGGCCAATGGCGTCCAGAAAACCTCTGCTAGCTAGGAAGGCAGCTGGCATCTGCTCCAAAGCTCTGGCCTCAAAATGGCTTTCTCCCAGGACGTTCCTCTCTAGCAAGCTTGCTCCTCTTCAAAACATCACTCCCAGCTGCACTCCGTTCTCTCTCTCTGAGTCAGCTCATTTACATAGCTCCATGATCAAGGCCCACCCCGAATGGGTGGGGCCATGCCTCCATGGGAACACCTCATCAAAATCATCACCCACAGCTGGGTGGGGCACATTCCAAGCAAATCTAACCAGCACCAAAACGTCTGCCCCGCAAGACTACAAAGACAATGGCATTTGGGGGACACAATACATTCAAACCGGCACAATCAGTGTGTAAATATCTGTTCAAGACCCTGATTTCAATTCTTTTGGATTTATAGCTAGAAGTGGGATTGCCAGATCATAGAGTAGTTCTATGTTTAACATTTGGGGGAAATGCCACAGTTTTCCAAAGTGGCTGCATGATTTTACATTTCCATCAACAATGTATGAATGAGGGCTCCTATTTCTGTACATCCTTATCAGCACTTATTATTTTCTCTCCTTATTTTTTTAATAATAGCTATTCTAGTGGATATTAACTGGAATATCATAGTGGTTTTGATTTGCTTTTCCCTAATGGCTAATGATACCGAGCATCTTTTCATGTTCTGACTGGCCACTGCTATATCTTCTTTGGAAAAAAGTATATTTAACTCTTTTGCCCATTTTAAAATTCAGTTCCTTGTCTTTTTGTTGTGTAATTATAGGAGTTCTTTATATATTCTAGTTATTAAAATATATGGTTTCCAGATATTTTCTCCAGTTGTGTAGGTTGTCTTTTCATTTTCTTGATAATGTCCTTTGAAACACAAAAGATTTTAATTTAATAAGGTATAATTTATCTATTTTTTCATTCATTTTTTGTGCTTTTAGTGGAAAGTCTAAGAATCTATTGCCTAAAAATAAGTTCCTGAGCAGATTTCCCTATGCTCTTTTCTGAGAGTTTTATAATTTCAGCTCTTATGTATTTTAGGTATTTGAACCATTCTGAGTTAATTCTTGTATATGGTGTGAGGTACGGGTCCACATTTTTTTTTTTCACATATGGTTATTCAGTTTTCCCAGCAAAATTTGTTAAGATTATTCTTTCACCACTGAATGGATTGGGCACCTTCTTAAAAATCAATTGGCAATAGATGTGTGGAATTATTTATGAACTTTCAATTCTATTCCATTGATCTATATGTCTGTCCTTGTATCAATAACACAGTTGTAATTAGTGTGGCTTTGTAACAGGTTTTAATATTGGTATGTGTGAGAACTCTATTTGTTTTTTCAAGATGGTTTTGGCTATTTGGGGCCCCTTGACTTTCCATTTGAATATGATTAATTGCTTTTCCATTTCTGAAAAAAAAGCTGTTGATATTTTGACTGGGATTGCATTGAATCTGTATTATCACTTTGGGTAGTATTGATATCTTAAGGATTTAAGATCCTTAAACATGAACATAGGATATCTGAACCATGAACATAGGATATCTTCCCATTTATTTAGGTCTATTTTAATTTATTCAGAAATTCTGTGTAGCTTTCAGTGTATAATTCCTTTACATACTTGGCTAAATTTATTCATAGATATTTTATTCTTTTAGTTGCTACTGTAAATGAATTATTTTCTTTATTCCATTCAGATCATTCATTGCTAGTATATTAAAACACCACTGATTTCTGCATGTTGATCTTATACCCCAACATTTTGCTGAATTAATTTATTAGCTCTAATAGTTTTCTGGTAGATTCTTAGGGATTGTCTACATTTAGGATCATGTCATGTGCAAATAGGGATAATTTTAATTGTTCCTTTCCTATTCGGATGACTTTTATTTATTTTCCTTGCCTAATTGCTCTGGCTGGCACTTCCACACAATGTTGAATAACAGTGTTGAAACCAGGTATCCCTATCTTGTGATCAATCAAGGGGAAAATCCTGCAATGTTTCACTGTTGAGTATGATGCTAGCTGTGGATTTTTCATATATGCTCTTTATCATATTTAGGAGGTTGCCTTCTATTCCTAGTTTTCTGAATGTTTTTATCAAGAAAAGGTGCTGGATTTTGTCAAATGCCTTTTCTTCACCAACTAAAATGATCTTGTGCTCCCCCCATTCTATTAATATAATGCATTGCATTCATTAATTTCCTATGTGGAACCATCCTTGCATTCCTGATTAAACCCCACTTGATCATGGTGCATAATCCTTTTTATGTGCCGTTGGATTTGGTTTCCTAGTATTTTGTTGAGGATATTTGCATCTATACTGATAACAGATATTGGTCTGTAATTTTATTTTCTTATGATATCCTTATTTGGCTTTGGAATTACAGAAGGAATCAGGGAGTGTTTGTGCCTCTTCAATTTTTTGGAAGAGTTTAAGGAATATTATTAATTCTTCTGGGAATGTTTGGCAAACTTTACCAGTGAAGCCATCTGGTCCTCAATTTTTCTTTGTCAAGAGATTTTTTTATTTTGTTTCAATCTTTTCACTTGTTATTAGTCTGTTGAGATTTTCTGTTCTCCTTGAGTTAGTTTAGGGTATTTGTATTTTTGGGAGAATCTGTCCATTACATATAGGTTATATAATTTGTGGGTGTTCAGTTGTTCACAGTATCATCTTCAAAACTTTTTATTTCTGTAACATCTATCACAATGTCCACCCCTTCATTTATGAATTTATGTATTTGTGTCTTTTCTCTTCTCTTCTTTGTCAGTCAGCAATTTTATTGACCTTTTCAAAGAATCATCCTTTAGATAACTGATTTTCTCTACTGTTTCATAGTCTCTATTTTATTTATCTCCACTCTAATCATCGTTATTTCCTTCCTTTGGCTCACTTTGAATTTACATTGCTCCTCTTTTCCTACTTTCTTCAGGTGTAAGGTTAGCACAATGATTTTAGATCTTGCTTCTTTTTCAATGTAAGCATTTAAAATACGAAATTCCATCTAAGCACTGCCTTTGCTGCATCCCATAAGTTTGGGTATTTTATATTTTCATTTTCATTGAAGTCTCCTATTATTAATTTAGAACCATCTTTTTCTCCTTCAAGTCTGTCAAAGTTTGCATCATATATTTTGGGGATTTATGATTAAGTGCATACATATTTATAATTGTTATATCTTCTCAATGAATTGACCATTTTATCAAAATACATAGTGCCCTTGTCTCTTTTAACAGTTTTTGGCTTAAAGTCTATTTTGTCTGATGTTATTATGGCCACCCCACTCTCTTTGGTTGCTATTTGTATGAATTACTTTTTCTATCCTTTCACATTAAACTTAAATATGTTTTTGAATTTAGGGGAGAATCTTGTAAACAACATATATTGGGTTAAGATTTTTTATCCATTTTGCCAGTGTCTGCCTTTCGACTGGAGCGTTTAATCCATTTACATATAATTTAATGCTGTTAATGCAGGAATTATTTCTGCATTTTGCTCTTTGGTTTTTGTATGTCTTATACCATTTTTGTTCCTCAATTCTTCCATTACTCTCTATTTTTACAATAGTTGATCTTTTGCAGTGAACACTTTAGAATCTCTTCTCATGTCCTGTGCATATTTTTCCAATATATTCTTTATGGTTATTATGGGGCTTAAATTTAACATCCTAAATCTAAAATAATCTCTTTTGATTTAAAAACCAACTTAACTTCAATAACATATACAAACCATGTTCCTAAAGCTTTTGTTCTCCCACCTTTATGTTGTTCTTGTTTCAAATTACATATTTATACATTATGAGTACATAACCATAGATTTATCATGTTTCATTAATTTGTAGTTTAGATCCTGTAAAAAGTATTCTCTTTTTGTTCATCTGTCTTTTTCCCAGTTTTCTACAGTACTTTGCCTTTAGCTCTTTTAGCATATACAGGACAATTTTTTAAATGTCTCGTTTGGTATGTCCAAAGTCTGATCCTCCTCATGGATGGCTTCTAATGCTTTATCTTGCTCCTTTACCTGGACCATCATTTTCTATTTCTTAGCATGCCTTGTAATATTTTGTTGCACACTGGATATTTTAATATTTTGAGATGTTATCTCTGGAATTTAGTCACCTAAGGCTTCTGTTTTTATACAGCTAGGGACATGACTGAGATTTCCTTGAATGGCAGAAGCTAACAACAACAACAAAATTAAAAACCCCTTTCCCCATCTTTTCAATGTGACCTGTGCAAGTGCTCTCCTTCAGAGCTTTTTCATTAGAACAGTTAGTCTAAAGAACAACCTGGGGCAAAAACATAAGAGTCCTCCCAGTCTTTTCTAAGCATACATATTTTTTTTTCTAGGCCATGTGCATGTGCTGTGCTCTCAGGAATTCTCCCATTTACATGAATCCATATAGCCTCTCTTCCCCTAACAAATAATCTTTCATCCCTGTCCCAGGTGCTATACTGTATGTCCTACAGCTGACAGTTCTTTGCCCCAGGCAGCTGTTATTTGATTGCTTTGTCACAACATACTGGCTACCTTATGAGTTGCCTCTATATACAGGGCAGTTCCTTAAGTGATCCTTCAAACATGCATCGATCCACTCCTTCAGGCTGCCATCAGATAGACTGGCACAAACGTATGTCCCCAGTATGTGCACAGGGGTTACACTGCTTCTTCCAGAACTGGGATTAGTGACTCGCACTGGGAGCATGGGCTGACTCTGCACCAAGTTGGGGAGTGGGGGTGGAAGCAGTAGCAAGGGTGCCACATGGTTCTACCATTTTTCAGTTGCTTTTCTTGATTTGGGATCTCTCTGTTACTGCAACACTTTAACTGCTTCCTAGAGTTCTGAGAAAGATGGTTCTCTAGTTTTTGCTTGTTGTTTAAAGCTTCTATGGGGAAAGGAGCCCTGGAGTGTCTCACTCTGCTGTCTTAGTACAACATTACTGGTCCTTGAAATATTTTATGAGAAACTGGATGAGTCTTCATTGTGCAAAACTGTCCAGTGTGTTGCAGGACACCTGGCATTCCTGCCTTGTCCACAGTGGAAACAAAATAAAATCCTGATAAATGTACAAAACTCCTAGCATGGAGCATGTCCCTGTTAAGAACCACTGCTCCAACTGGAACTATGCTCCTGTTCAAAGATTTGCTACAAAATATATGACCAAGCATATGTCTCCAAACAAGTTACAAATGCAACCTCTAGAATGCTTTATAGTAGGAAGATTCTGGTACACGTCAAGTATAAGGGACATGAAACTACTATATAGAGAGACATATAACCAAAAGAAGCCTAAAATCCTAATTTATAAAGAATATATAGAGGACATAAAAACACATTTCAAACAGACTGTTGCAGTAGATGGTTTTCATGGCCCTGTCCACCCCTGAAATGTATGTATCTGTGATTCTGAAACAGATAATAAATATGACATAAACTTAATTTGTCAGCTATAACACTAAGCAATAAAAATTCTGTGGGTATTTTAGAATTTAAAACGGCTGTCTAAAAAAGATTTAATTTGCTTATATCTATAACAAGGCAATCAACTTTTGACCGATGCCTTCTCTTTTTCACAATAAATTTTATTTTACTAAGCAGGTAGTTAAAGATAATGGCATGCATTTTAGAGCAGCACTCATATTTGGTGTTCTTCTTTTCACAAACAGTCATTACAAGACCAAAGGCTTCACACTTCATTGAGGGATTTAGACGAGTTTTTTGAATGACATTTGGCTGTTCTTTCCTTTGATCTTGCCTTTTCCCAAACCATAAAAAAAATGAGTGTGTTAATATGTAGAAAAGAAGTATAGAATGAGCAATCTCAGTTTGTGTTTCAGAAAATGAGTACACACGTTTACTTTTGTTAGAGATGGCAGTGAAGTTTGATTGCTGATTTTGTATACATACTTTAATCAAATGTCAGAACTACCCCCTTGTTCAAGGCTGGGTGTTTCTGTAACAATCCAGCAGCATCATAGTGGCCTGCTTCAAAAAGTGGGGAAAATGCAGAAAGAGTTGAATTATGGGGGTAGGTAATGATGAGTGCAAAACACCTGTTTTCATAATTAAGTCAGCCTACCCAGCAATATTTTAAGGTAAAACATTCCTACCTCTTAAATACTTGTTAACTTTTCTCAGATCCACTGTCATAATGTGTATCCAATCCAACCCAAGAGAGTTATGGATATCATCTTCCCTTTCATTCATGCATTCATAAACCCTATTAGCTGACAAATTTTTATTCTCTACTATAAGTGAATGATTGAATATTCTAAATAGGATAATTGAGGAGGCTCAAGCACATAAAAATATGAAATCAGAAATTTTTGCTGGTTCTGCAAATGAATAGAAAGCTTTGGAAACAGTTCCATTTCCCCAAAGAGAAATTAGCTACTTCATTTAAGGCTCACACTAGCCAGTTAAATAATTGCAATTATTGTCTCAATATTTTGCATATGGTGAAACTGAGGTTCAGCTATGTTAAGTAAATTTCGCTAGTGTAGATAACTAGATAGGCAGATTTTAACCCAGGCCTATCTCATTAAACACTATGTACTCTTTTCCTTTTCAAGCAATTATACTGAGATTTTCATACACCATAAAATCCATCCATGGTGGCTCATAGTATAATCATGGAGTTGTATATTCATCTCCCCAATTAATTTTAGAATATTTTCATTACTCCAAAAAGAAAAACCCTATACCCTTATAGCCCCTTATTATTGACACTTAGCATTGGTTTGGTACCTTTGTTAAAATTGATGAAAGAATATTAAAATATTACTGTTAGCTATAATCCATAGTTTGCATTAGGTGTATTTTTTCAATATGCCATCCTATTATTAACACCTTGTAATAGTGACATACATCTGTCCTAGTTCATGGAAGAATATTCTTATATTTGTACTATTAAACACAGTCACTATCCACAACAGGGTTCACTGTGTTATACGGTCCCATGTTTTATCCTATAGCTTTCTTTCTAGAGAGATACATGACTCTAAAGTTTCCCCTTTAACCACAGTTATACACATAATTCAGTGCCATCGATTATTCTCACAATAATGTGCTACCATCATTCCTATCCATTTCCAAACATTTACAATCAATCTACTTAAAAACTCTGCACAAATTAAGTCAGCTCCCCATTCTCTAAATTCATTCTATCTCCTGGTAACCTATATTTTAGAATTTAGCTCTATGAGTTTGTTTATTATAATAAGTTCCTATCAGTGAGATCATACATTATTTGTCGTTTTGTGTCTGGCTTATTTCATTCAACATAATGTTCTCAAGGTTTTGTATATATCACATGTTGTTTATGCATTCATTGGTTGATGACACTTGGGTTGTTTCCACCTTTTGGCAATTGTGAAAGATGCTGCTGTGAACACCAGTGTACAAATGTCTTTTCACATCCCTGCTTTGAGTTATTCTGGGTATATACCTAGTAGGGGGATTGCTGGCTCATACGGTAATTCCAAACTTAGCTTCCTGAGGAACTGCTAAACCGTCTTCCACAATGGCTGCAACATTTTACATTCCTACTACCAGTGAATGAAGGTTCCTTTTTCTGTACATCCTCTCTAGTACTCATAGTTTTCTGTTTTTAATAGTGACCATTTGAATAGGTATGAAATGATATTTCATTGTGGTTTTGATTTGCATTACCCTAGTAAACTAGTGATGCTGAGCATCCTTTCATGTGCTTTTTAACCATTTGTATTTCTCTTTGGAAAAATGTCTATTCAAGTGTTTTGCTCTTATTTAAAATTGGATTGTCTGACTTTTTATTGTTGAGTTGCAGGACTTCTTTTATATATTCTGGATATTAGATCCTTGTCATATATGTGGTTTCCAAATATTTTTCCCATTGAGTAGGCTACCTTTTCACTTACTTGACAAATTCCTTTGAAGCACAAAAGTATTTCATTTTGAGCAGGTGCCATTTATCTATTTTTTTTCTTTCATTGCTTGTGTTGTGGGCGTAAAGTCTAAGAAAGCATTGCCTACCATAAGATCTTGACGATGCTTCCCTACATTTTTTTTCTAGGAGTTTTATGGCCCTGCCTGCTCTATTTAGGACTGTGATTGACTCTGAGTTAATTTTTGTATAAGGTGTGAGATCGGGGTCCTCTTCCATTCTTGTGCATATGGATATCCAGTTTTTGACGCACCACTTGTTGAAGAGACTCTTCTGTCCCAGTAGAGTAAACTTGGCAGCCTTGTCAGAAAACAATTGACCATGATGTGAGGGTCTATTTCTGAACTATCAATTTGATTCCATAGGTCAATGTATCTATCTTTATGCCAGCAACATGCTGTTTAGACCACTGTAGCTTTTTAATATGCTTTAATGTCAGGAAGTGTAAGTCCTCCAACTTCTTTCTTCTCTGTAAAGATGTTTTTGGATATTCAGGGCCCCTTACCTTTCCAAATAAATTTAAAAATTGATTTCCATTTCTGCAAAGTAGGCTGTTGGAATTTTGATAGGGATTGCATTGAATCTGCAAGTCAATTTGGGTAGAATTGACATCATAATGATACTTAGTCTTCCAAACCATGAACATGGAATGTCCTTCCATTTATTTAGTTGCTCAATTTCTTTTAGCAATGTCTGTAGTTTACTGTGTATAGGTCCTTTACATCCTTGGTTAAAGTGATTCCTATATATTTGATTCTTTTAGTTGCTATTGTAAACGGAATTTTTTTTTCTTAATTTACTCCACAGATTTCTCATTCCTGGTGTATAGAAACACTACTGAGTTTTGCATATTGATCTTGATCCTGCCACTTTGCTGGACTTGTGTATTAGCTTTAGTATCTTTGTTGTAAATTTCTCGGGACTTTCTATATACAAGATTATGTTATCTGCAAGCAGTGAAAATTTTTCTTCTTATTTTCAAATTTGGATTACTTTTATTTCTTTTTCTTGCCTAACTGCTCTAGCAAGAACTTCTAGCACAATGTTGAATAACAGTAATGACAGTGGGCATGCTTGTCTTGTTCAAGATCTTAGAGGGAAAGCTTTCAGTCTTTCACCATTGAATACTTTGTTGGCTGTGTGTTTTCCATATATTCCCTTTATCATATGTGGGAAGTTTCCTTCTATTACTACCTTTTGAGATGTTTTTATTCAGAAAGGCTGCTGGGTTTTGTCAAATGCCTTTTCTGTTGCAATCCAGATAATCATGTAATTTTTTCCCCTTTTATTTTTTAATGTGGTATATTTCATTAATCTGTTTTCTTCTGTTGAACCACCCCTGCATATCTGGGCTAAAACTTGATCATGGTGTATAATACTTTTAATATTCTGTTGGATTCAATTTACAAATATTTTGTTAAGGGTTTTTTGATCTATATTCATTAGAGAAATTGGTGTGTAATTTCCTTTTCTTGTAGTGTCTTTATCTGGCTTTGTTATTCAGGCGATGGCTTCATAGAATGAATTAGATAGTATTGCTTCCTCTTCAATTTCTTCAGAGTTTAAGCAGGATTTGTATTAATTTGAGGGGGAATGCTTGGTAGATTTCACCTGTGAAGCCTTCTGTTACTGGGTGTTTGTTGAGAGGTTTTTGATGACTGATCAGTTTTTTCTGCTTGTAACTGGTCTGTTGAGATCTTCTGTTTCTTCTAGAATCAGTGTATATTGTTTGTGTATTTCTCAGAACTTGTCCATTTCATCTAAGTTGTCTAATTTCTTGGCATACAGTTGTTCATGTTATCCTCTTATGATCTTTTTCATTTCTGAGTGGTCAGCAGTAATGCCTCCCCCCCATTTCTGATTTTATTTATTTTCATCTTATCTATTATTTTCTTTGTTGTTCCAGCTAAGCATTTGTCAATTTTATTGATTTTCTCAAAGAATCAACTTTTGTTTGTTGATTCTCTCTATTGTTCTTTTTGTCCTCAAGTACATTTATTTCTGCCCTAATCTTTATTTCCTTCTTTCTGCTTGCTTTGGGATTAGTTTGCTATTCTTTTTCTAGTTACTCCAGGAGTGCAATTCAGTCTTTGATTTCAGCTCTTTCTTCTTGTATAATGTAAATGTTTAGGGCTATAAATTTCCCTCTCAGCAATTCCTTCACTGTGTCCCATAAGCTCTGATGTGATGTGTTTTCATTTTCATTTGTTTCCAGATATTTACTGATTTCTCTTTCAAATTCTTCTTTGACCCACTGATTCTTTAAAAGCATGTTGTTTAACCTCCATTTTTTTGTGAATTTTCCAGTTCTCCCCCTTATTAATGTCCAGCTTCATTCCATTTTGGTCAGAGAGAGTGCTTTGTATAATTTTAATCTCCTTAAATTGATCGAGACTTGTTTTGTGATCCAACATGTGGTCTATCCTGGAAATGATCAATGAGCACTTGAGAAAAATGTATTTCCTGCTGTTTGGGGGTGCAATCTTCTGTATATGTCTGTTAGGTCTTGTTCATTTATCGTATTATTCAAGTTTTCTATTTCCTTATTGATCTTTGGTTTAGATGTTCTACCTATTGAAAAGAGTAGCATAATTTAAGTCTCAAACTATTATTGTAGAGACATCTATTTTTCCCCTCTGTTTTCCTAGTGTTTGCCTTATGTATTTTGGGGCACCCTGGTTAGGAGCATAAATATTTATGGTTGTTATTTCTTCCTGCTGGATTGCCTCATTTATTAAAGTATAGTTTCATTCTTTGTCTTTTATAATATTTTTGCAATTAAAGTCTGTTTTGTCTGTTGTTAATATAGCTACCACAGCTCTTTTTTGATTATTCTTTGCATTGAATATCTTTTCCCAACCTTTCACTTTCAACCTACTTGTGTCCTTGGGTTTAAAGTGAGTCTCTTGTAGACAGCATGTAGATGGATAATACTTTTTTATCCATTCTGCCTATCTGTGTCTTTTGATTGGGTAGTTTAATCCATTAATAGTCAATGATATTACTGTACAGGCAATACTTAATTCAACCATTTTGTGTTTTGGTTTTTACATGTCACATCTTATTTTTTGTCTCTCTTTTTAATCTTTTAGTTAGCTTACTGATAATCTTCATTTCTACACTCTCCTCCACACCTTTCTTTCCTGTCTTTTCCTTTCAGTCTGCAGAACCCCCTTTAGTATTTGTTGTAAAGCAGATCTCTTGTTGACCAACTCTCTCAGTTTCTGTTTGTGAATATTTTTAACTCTCTCTCAGTTTTGAAAGACATTTTTGCTGGATAAAGAATTTGGGGCTGGTAGTTTTTCTCTTTAAGTATCTTAAATATTTCATACTACTGTGTTCTTGCCTCCATGGTTTCTGATGAGAAATTCACAATTAGCTTCATTGTGTTTCCCTGAATGTGATGAATTGCTTCTCTCTTGTTTCTTTCAGGATTCTCTCATCTTAGGAACTTGACATTCTGATTAGTATGTGTCTCAGAGTAAGTCTATCAGTATTTATTCTGTTTGGAGTTGTTGCATTCTTGACCATGTATATTTAAGTCCTTCATAAGAGTTGGAACATTTTTTGGCCATTATTTCCTCAAATATTCTTTCTGCCCCTTTTTCCTTCTTTTCTCCTTTTGAGACACCCATGATGCATATGTTTGTGTGTTTGTGTTATCATTCAAATCTCTGAGACACTGCTCAGTTTTTCCCATTCTTTTCTCTATACATTCTTCTGTCTGTAAAGTTTCAACTGTCCTGTCTTCTAGATCACGGATTCTGTCTTCTGCCTCTTCAAATTTGCTGTTGTATGCCTCTAGAATATTTTTAATCTCTTCTATTGTGTCTTTCATTCCATCATTTCTATTATGTTTCTTTTTATGTTTTCAAATTTGTCTTCATGGTCACACAGTGTCTTCTTAATATCATATCTCTTCAGCCATATTTTCCTTCTTCTCCTGGAATTGATTTGGGATATTTGTTTGAATATCTTTGATTAGTTCTTCCAAATTACTTGTCTTCTCTGAAGTTTTAATTTGTTCCTTTGACTGTGCCTATATTCCTGTTTCTTAGAATGACTTCTAATTTTTTTCTGGTGTCTAGGCATCTAATTATCTTGATCAGTTTACTCTGGAGGTTAGTTTCTCACTCCTGCCTAAGGGTTTTATTGTTGATTGGCTTTGTGCTCAGGCTCTTCTTTGACACATGTTTCAACTTATTCTAGACCTCTAAAATAGCTAGTGTTTAATCACATTTTATCAGCTCTTATTCATCTGATTCTTGCCCTGGATATACGGAACTATTTTTGAGATTGCACTATTTGTGCAATTGTTTCATCTCCAGGAGAAAACTTACTTGATTTATTCTCTCTCTCTTTTTTTATTTGCCTCTATAGTTTTTTAATCCTCCCTTCATTGTCTCTAGCTGCTTTTTCCTGGAGGGCAAATTCTGGGAGGAGGGACATCCCAGAGAAGACTTTCCCAAATCAGTATTTCTCAATCAAAACAAAGCTAGGGACTCACAAAGGGGTGTAGAACAGTTTCCAAAATGCCCTGGAGATGAGACCCGCAAAGATACCAATCTTCTCCTTGATGGCTCCCCAAATCTGTGCTCTCCTTGCCTGCCTGAAAATGGTGCTCTTCAGTAAACTATTCCCCACCGTCCTAAGGTATTACTGTGCTTCAAGTCTCAACTGTCTCTGCCCCTCTCAGCATTGTGGTTGAAACAGAGGCTGCCAGCCTGGTTTCCCTGGGGAGGATTGAAACTGTTGCTCAGAGCCAGGACCCAGTGAACTAAATTCACTGATCAAAATCCACAAAATGTGCTGGACCATGCCCTTCACTATTTTCTTGGAGAAGAGCTGCCCTTCAGCAAATTGTTTCCCATCACCCTGAGAAGGCACTGTATCTTTTAATCACCCCTGCTTCCATCCCTGTCAGGGGTGCAGTTGAAACAGAGGCTTCTGGTTGCTTTCTGTCCTTGTTGGGTTTAAACTGCAGCCACCTTAAGAGACAGGACCCAGTGTTTTGAGTTTGCTAATCAAAAGCCAGTATCAGTGAATGTCTGTGCCCCACAATCCCCCTGGTTGTTAGGGAATAGTCACCCTGCAGTAAACTGCTCCCCACAGCCCCAAGAAGGCACTGTGTCTCCCAATCACCCCTGTGACACTATAGACTCTTAATCTAGGCCTAGATTGTTGAGAAATCTTAAAATACATCATCTGTGAACAAATTGATTTTCAATTGGTCCTGGCTCTAGACATTGCTGTGTTCAGTTCCCCCAAGGTTTATTTTTGGTCTGGCTTTGTTCAAAACAGAGTTACCAGAAAGTCTACCCCTATGTCTGGCAGAACCAAGTCTGTCCCCTGCTATCAGAGGCGATGGGCTCCCAGAATACAAACCTAGATCTCTAACAGAAGCTGAACAGTCATCTGATACCCCTAGGAGCACAGAACTTTCTTCTAGGAGAGTCGAATTGAGAAAGACATCTCTAACTCCTCAAGGGAATTTCATTGTAGAGTCCTGAGTTATATATCCTCAGATTAAAACATAGAGAAAAACAAATAACAGGCAAAGCAATGGTAAGAATCATCCCCTGAAAGTCTCAGAAAGCATCAGAAGTGACTACCAAACACATTCCAGAAATTAAGTGATATCAACTTCTGGCTCTTGTCTCAAACACCCTCTGCAGGTGCCCAGAACCAGCATTATGATCAAGGTATGGGCAGAAACACATCCCTCTGCTTAATAAGGAGCAGAGGAAGATAAGTAAGCCCACAGCTGCCATCCCCACATCACCTTGTCAGATCGTCTCAGTGCCAAGGAAGACATGGTTTTGTTTTTTGCTGTGTTAAGGCCTCAATAATTAATCAAGAAAAGTTTTCTCAGTTCCTTAGCTTGAAAGTACAAGCTGACAGTCTGGTGGTCAACATGGCCTAAAATAAATTGATCATGATGTTGCCTCTCTTTATGGAGGAGTACATATTATTTCTTGCTCATTAAAACTGTTGGCTCCCAAGCAAGGCTTTCTCCCAAGTCTGGAGAAAGATAATTTCTCCTAAGAAGAAAATGCAAGAAAACTCAATTCTGAAATACAGTTTTCAGGGTTGAGGCAAAGAGACACTGAACAAGCCTCTTGGCATCAGTGTAGCTGCTGTAAATTCCATCACTGAAGGAATGGTGGGGAATGGGCACAGGGGTGCCTCAAATACTGTATTCCCAGAGATTAAGGGCTCTCTCTATGCACCAGACTCTCCAGAAAGGGGGGTAAGAAAAGCCCCCAATTCCATCCCCCCCCCCCCCAAAAGTATGACTTAGGAGCTGGTGTTGATGTGGTGTTGGCCAATCTCAAAATGGTGCTTGCAACCATGAAAACACCAATGGAACTCCGGGAAGCCCTGTCACCTTAATGTGTGAAAACTTCTGCTTACAGTTTCTTTGGTATTGATCCCAATGGGCAATGCTGACTTTAAGGAAAGAGAAAAATGTGTAAAGAGCTTTGCATCTCCAAGTGACATCTGATTCATCACAAAGGATTTCCCTCTTTGTTCCCCAGTGAGTCACTTGTATGCTGAGACACTTTAGTAAAATAAATGGCAAGATATCTCTGCAACAAAACACCATGCCTCGATTATCCTGAATTCTCAAATGTCAGGGCATGCAGATAAAATCTAGCTCATCCATCACTTTAAATTCCAGTATTAACATAAAGAAGGAACATGCCAATTGACTCTTCGGTCTCTTATTTATTGCACGTATTTGTTAAACAAATATCATGCTATTTTTTTAAATGCCTGAACTAGATTCTAAGGATTTATTTGCTCACCTGTATTTGTACAAATGCAACACATCAGGGGAAGTTTTTGTTTCTTTCACAAAATGAAAATTGTGCCCAAAACACATGCATGATTCAATTAAACTAGCTGACCAGCCAAGGTCCTTTCCAGCTTTCCAATACAGTGAAAACAGCCTTGAGTATTTATCAAAGATTTCAACAGGAAATCACATTTTAATTGATGGATCAAGGAGTATAGAGACAAGTAAAATGAAAAGCAAATAGCTGTGCCTTAACAAGAGAGTAAAATTGTTTATAGAATATAATTTAAAAACAGAAATACCATTTTAACATATGTGGACCAACCTATTGTTTCAAATCTGCCTGAAATATATTTCAACAATATGCTTGTCATTTGGGGGATATCATAAAACACACAAACTCCTTCTGCACAATAGACTAGTTTTCTGATCAACAAATTCACAAATTTAATATGGTCCAGTATCCTTGCCTTGCTGCTGTGTGACAGGCAGGAAAATATGCTGGTCTTTTGTGGGCAGGTACACCCATTTCACAAAGGGAATGCAAGTTATTCTGCAGTTTATTCTCAGCTTCTCTTCCTATGGAAATCCTATCCTCCCATTCCCCCCTTGTTTTTCATCCCAATTTTATCACTTTATCAATGAAATGCAAAAGCTGTAAACCCCACTTATGCTCTGTCCTACAGTAAGCCTTCCTACTTCTGATTCTACACGTGCAGTTTCCCAAATTTCCTTCCCGTCTTTATTCTAAATATTTACAGTATCCTATCAAAGTGAGCTACAGCTGCATCCTTTGCTCAGCCTTGATATACCTAAGATCTTCAGCCTGAAATTTCTGGTCCAAAAAAGAATATATATATATATATATATATATATATATATATATATATATATATATATATATAAATTTATTATGACTTTATCTGAAATTTCTAAATTCGTGCAACAATTTTATTTAAAACCAAAGAAGCCTTTACCTGAAATTGGGAAAGAAGGAGGACTGAAAGACATGGTTTTGTTTACAGAGAAAAGGGTGTCTTCATTTAAACATTTTGACATATTTGAACATGGCACAACCAATGATAAGCGTTAATTTTGCTTTATTATCATCACTTAATGTTGATACAGTACTGTTTTCAAAATGCTTTGTTATTATTAATTAGCTATTACTGGGATGAACATTGTATTCTTGTTTCAATATTTCACTCTTCCTTTTTACCCAAAGACTAAATAAATCAAGCTTTCCCACTACACCTTCTCCACTGCCATCATCCCCTCTTACTAGTTGACTTTCAAGTGCAGATGAAACATGGTTTAAAGGTGCACTCTTGGTTTTTTACGTATGTCTCTCTGCTGCTCACCAAAGAGAAGTGAAAATGGTTTGTGTTTTCTTATATTCTGTAGTAACTCTTTCTCTAAACACTGCTGAAAACTAACAGATATCACCAGGAAAGTGGATGAGACATGCAAAACTCTAAATTTATTCTAGACCTAGTTTTGAAACAAGGCTGCCACCAGGAAGTAAGTCAGACTTCCAGAGGGCAATAAGTCTATTGAATGTACACGCTGCAGTTTGAACAACAATGAGGTTATTTCAGTATTCAGGCAAAAAAAAAAAAAAAGTTCTAAAAGGACAGAAGTGGAAAGGTTGTGGGAAAGAGTCCTCTCTTAAATAGGAAAATGCCCAATAAACATTGTGAAATAATTCCCCACTAGTTTGGCTCCTGGTGATAGAAAACAATGGACATGGGATTTAAAAGTTCTTTCCCCATCCCTATTATTTCCAAGAGTTTCTTGAAATGGAAGTGTTGAGGGCTTCTGTGTGAGCACCTATAGTGCCGGACATTGGGCTACACACATGAGGGTACTCAACATGTTTCCATCATTACTTGATGTCCAGGGAGACCAAGGCGTCTGTTCAACCCTCATGAGCCCCAGTGGTCAAACTGGTCCATGACTGATATTTACTGGACAACACAGCCCTCAGTAATGCCACATAAAGCACTATCAAGTAATATAAAGTAATAGCATTCTCTTGAATGCACATTTCTTTCCCTCTTTAACAGACTCTTTTCTGTCAAAACTGTCTACAGTAAAACACCCCACTTTTCATAGAGGAAAAAGTACTAATCACTGTGTGTCCTGAACTAACAGGAATTTATATCAAATTGATTTTTAAGGATATAGATAGATATAGATATAGATATAGATACAGATATAGATATAGATACGGAGATATTAAGGGAGAATTAGAAGTGTGTGAAAAGGGAAATATTTATTAAGGATTATAAAGAGTTTGTATGTTTATTGCTTTTGCTGTTTTGTTTTTAAATAAGACCCACACTTCCTAGTGAAAGTGTCAGGGTGCTCACAGCCCAGAGCGAGCTGCTATATCTGGACACACTTCGTGCCCACACAGAAAGATGTCACATGTTGGAGTAACATCTCTCAGGAAATAAGAATCCCTGAAATCAGGGAGCACTGAACAAAATTTCATGCATTATAAATGACCCCCCACCCAAGCCCCCAGCCCCCGCAGGGAGTTCTTTCATGAGAAAGCCAGGCTAAGGCAGGCAATTGGGTTTTGTGAATTCCTCCTTTAGAGTCTCTCGCAGACACAGCAGAGCTGGGGTTGAATCCAAACCATGCTCTGCCCACCAGGCCACAGACCCTCCTGAAAAAATGCATACCTTTGGTATTCTTTAGGGAGTGAATATGAGATTGTGGAGCTAAGAAGAAAACAGTTGAGAAAAACCTTCAGTCACTGACAAACACTGCACTCTTGAGTCTTAATTCTCAAGCAACCATCCTATTACCCAGAACTTCTTGAGTTTCATTCTAATTTCCTGTCAGTATTGAGAGCCACACAGTACATGTGGAATTGAGTCACAGAGCCAAACATTGTTCCTGCAGTAACAGACGTGAACAGTCACTTGCACCCAAGGTGTACCTAAAACTCTTAGTAAAACCGGGCCTGACATTCTACAACAGACCACTAACTTTAACTGAAAAGATTCCAACTCTCAAGCTATGCTTTCAAATGACCCTAAGAAATGACCTTTAGGATATGAAGTTAAAGAAAAGGAACAAATCAACCAAAGATATAGCTTTAATTAGTTATCCATTTTTCATAAAACCATTCCTCAATAATCAAAATCCTATAAATCAGAAACACTTATAAAATGCTTAAAACCAGAGAAATAGCTGATATTTCTCTACCCATTAAATAAAATGAGCTTTTCTTTTTCCGTCAAGAGCAGCATACAACATCGAGTTTATTTTAGTACCTTTCCATCTAAGTTTTTACCTTAAAAACTCAGTTTTAAACTCCTCCAGGATTTTCATAAAAGCATTCTATCTTTCTATTTTCGAATTATATTGAGCCATCTGTATTATCAAGCCTACCTCATTATTGGGTTCCTTACTTTCTGATTACTTACTTTAACCTATCCCAGAATAAATTAGACTCAATTTACCATCTGACCAAATTCCAGTATTTTCATTTCACCACGATCTTTCCAATCCTTTTCTCCTCTGATCTTGCTTCTACAAACAGGTTTCAGTTTTTCTTTCTTAAACATCCTTCTTTTCTCATTGAAACTAAGACCAGCAACCATAACTTAATTCCATGCCTATCTTTTTTCAACAACTTAAAGAAAAATCTCTCTTGCCTTCTCTTCAACTAAATACAATAGATTTCCTGGGATATGAGTTACTTTGCCACCTGCTACTTTCCTACAGATTTGCAGCAGGTAAACACTGAAATTCCCTGGCTATTTCATTGCTTGTATTACTGCTCAGTAGAGATACCTGGTCATTTAACAAAATCTGGAGATTATATAAGTCACTACAAATCCAATAAGGTCATCCTTTGCTCTTCTAGTCATACAGTTTCCCAGTAAATGCACAAGTTCAATGCATACTTAAGCAAAATTAAATTCTACCCTATTGGAATTTAATACCACCCCACAACAACTTGAGAATTCTGTCATTTAATGAATGCTTTAGCTTTTAGACTGGTGTTTCAAACTTGGTAGAAATCATAGGCATTTCTGGTAGCTATTTCCAATGAAACTATTCTAAAATTCAAATTTAAGACAGAGCACAAATAATGCCTTTAAGACAAAAATGAGGCAGAATGTTAACATGAAGCAAGCTCTTCTTCCCAAAGAGACTATGGAGTAGATCAACAAAGCCTTTCCTCAAGCAAGAGCTGTTTAAAGACTAAAGTCCTAATTTGCAGAAAAACAGAATTATGTGTTAATGGATGCTTCATGACCCTGCATTTCAGAGTGGCATGTGTAGGGAGCAAAGAGGCCAAATGGAGGCAGCTCAAAACAGGGAAATTATGTCTCTGTGGGGCTGCATCTTCAGGATGACAACTCACTTATGGGCACATTGGCAGGAGGACAGGCTAAGTAAGAACACAGCCATGAGTCTATAGAGGAAGGATGTTCTCCAGGGAATAAGTGAAGACATGACTTGGCTTGAATTGCACTTAGGCAGAGAAGGATTCCTGTGTCTGATGGACAGGGATTAAAGTGCCAAGTGCAGACTTTCCTTAGAGAGTACATCTATATGATAAGGTCTAACATCCAAGAGGGACTCAAAATTAATGGTGAAGTTCATCTGTCAACTTGGCCAAGTTATGGTGTCCAGTTGTTTAGTCAAGCAAGCACTAACCTGATTGTTACTGTGAAGATCTTCCCTGGATTTAAATCATTAGTCAGCTGATTGCATCTATTGCTGATTACACTTCATAAAAGAGGTTGCCTTCAGCAATGACAGGAATCTCATCCAATCAGTGGAAGGCCTTAAAGGGAGACCTGATGATTTCAGCAGTC
Source organism: Choloepus didactylus (assembly GCF_015220235.1). Lineage (NCBI taxonomy): Eukaryota > Metazoa > Chordata > Mammalia > Pilosa > Megalonychidae > Choloepus > Choloepus didactylus. Next base: position 216,547,900 of record NC_051309.1, on the reverse strand, counting down.
AAAAAGAAGAACTCTATCTCTACTTTAGCCAGCCAGCTTCTCCTGGGGAATTCCTCAAAATCTTCATCAGAGTTCCCCATTTGTGGCCTGCCAATGCTCAGGGTTGCATGAGCCAATCCCTATAGTAAGTCTCATAATATTAACGTACATACATGTTATTGACATATATACATATTTCTCCTGTCAGTTCTATTTCTCTGGGCCCTGACTGATATAGATTTGGGTTCCAAGGGGAGTATTTTAATAATAAAGTGGATAGGATGACCCATTCAGTGGATACCAGTCAGCCTGTTTCCTCAGCCATTCCTGTCATTGTCCAGTGGGCTCATGAACAAAGTGGTCATGATGGTAGGGATGGAGGTTATGCATGGACTTAGAAATATGAACTTCCACTCACCAAGGCCAACCTGGCCTCAGCCACTGCTGAGTACCCAAATGCCAGCAGAGGAGACCAACACTCAGTCCCTGATATGGCACCATTCCCTGAGGTGATCAGCCTGCTACCTGGTGGCAGGTTGATTACATTGGACCACTTCCATCATGGAAGGGGCAGCTATTTGTTCTTACTGGAATAGACACATACTCTGGATATGGGTTTGCCTTCCCTGCACACAATGCTTCTGTCAAACTACCACCTGTGAACTTACAGAATGTCATGGTATGCCACACAGTATTGCTCTTCTGATCAAAGAACCCACTTCACAGCAACTGAAGTGCAGGAATGGGCACATGCTCATGGAATTCACTGGCCTTACCATGTTCCCCATCATCCTGAAGCAGATGGATTGACAGAATGGTGGAATGGTCTTTTGAAGACTCAATTATGGCTCCAACTAGGTGGCAATACCTTGAAGGGCTGGGACAATGTTCTCCAGGAGGCTGTGTATGCTCTCAGTCAGCATCCACTCTATGGTGCTGTTTCTCCCATAGCCAAAATTCATGGGTCCAGGAATCGAGTGGTGAAATGGGAGTGGCACCACTCACTATTATGCCACTCACTAGTCTAGTGATGTACTAGAAAAATTTTTTGCTTTCTGTCCCCGTGACCTTATGTTCTGCTGTTCTACAAGTCTTAGTTCCAAAAGGAGGAGTGCTCCCACCAGAAGACTCAACAATGATTTTACTGAAGTTAAGACTGTCACCTGGCCACTTTGGTCTCCTCATGTCTCTGAATTAACTGGCAAATAAGTTAGTTACTGTACTAGTTGGGGTGACTGATCCCGATTATCAAGTGGAAACTGGACTGCTACTGCACAATGGCAGTAAAGAAGAGTTTTCCTGAAATACAGGAGATCCCCCAGCGCCTCTCTTAGTACTACCATACACTGTGATTAAAGTCAATGGAAAACTGCAACAACCCAATCCAGGCAGGACTACCAACGGCCAAGAAACTTTCAGGAATCAAGGTTTGGGTCACCCCACCAGGCAAAGAACCATGGCCAGCTGAGGTGCCTGCTGAGGGTAAAGGGAATATGGAATGGGTAATGGAAAAAGGTAATTATAAATACAAGCTTCAACCACATAATCAATGACAGAAATTAGAACTGTAATGGTTATGAGTATTTGCCCTTGTTTTGTTATGAATATGTCTGTATATATAAAGCAAATATCTTTCTTTTCTTCCCTAGCATATTCTTTATCATACAACATAAGTTGTATTAACTTTATGTCACAGCATTTAAGTTATAGGATATCAAGTTTAAGAGTGAATATTACCCAAAAACTTACAACCTTTTCTGGGGAAAGAGTTAGTTCATTTCCAGTTTTAAGCAGGGCAGTTAAAGTATGCTAGGTAAAAGTATGACTGTTATTGTTTTTATTTAGAGATTAAGTATTGTTAAAAGGAGACATATATGGCTGCCAAGATGGCAAAGGGTGGACTGCTGAGGTTATGTTCATGTGTCAGCTGGGCTAGGTTATGGTGTCCAGCTGTTTGATCAAGCAAGCACTGGTCTGATTGTTGCTGCCAGGGTATTTCGTGTATTTATACCATCAGTCAGTTGATTGCATCTATGGCCGATTACATGTAAATCAACAAAGGAAATTGCCTTCAGCAATGAGAGAAGTCTCATCTAATCAAGTGAAGGTCTTAAAGAGAGAACTGATGATTACAGCAGTCAATAAGAAGAAGTTTTATGTCTACTTCAGCCTGCCACCTTCTCTCCCTGGAGCATCAGAGTTCCCAACTTATGGCCTGTCCTACGGATTTCGGATTTGCTAATACCAACAGTTGCATGAGAAAATTCCTATAATAAATTTCATAATATTTACATATATAATTGTTAGTTCCCTGGAGAACCCTGGCTAATACAGACCTTAACCCCCATCCCAGATTTCTCATCATAGATGTGTGCCGCTCCCATCAGTTTAAGCTAATTTAACTGGAGTTGATAACTGCTTCACCACAACCACCAAATAACACTAAAAAGGTTAACTCACTTTACAGAAGGTTCCTTAGCTCTTTGTAGAGACTCAAAAATACTTATGAAGTGGTATTTACTTTAGAGACGGACATTGTAGAGGCAATACACATACTTTCTAGCCAAGTGCACAGACCACAGAATTATCCAGCCCCTAGATTAGCCCTGGCTTTGCCATTCATTAGCTGTGTGACGTTGAGTGACTAACACAATCCCTCTAAACCTTGGCTCCCTTATGAATAAAATGTCGCTGATTTAATGCCTACAATGTAGAATCAGCATGAGGATTCAGTGAGGTAGAGGACGGCATGTGGTAAGAGATTATGAAAGGTTACTTGGTATTAGTGGAAAGGGAGGGTGAGCTAAATCAACTCACACTTTTACGGCCGAAATATTTTTGACAAGAGTGCTATATCCCTATATCCATTCAGTTGGAAAGAATAGTGTCTTCAAAAAATGGTGCTGGGAAAACTGGATAGCCATAAGGCTTCAGTATGAGAGAGAGGTGAATTAATTTGAAAGATCAAAAAGGCAAAAGCAGAATGATAATAGTCACAAGGAGTTTTACATAGCCTGGAGAAAGACTGGCTGACTATACATTTGTGTGAGACAATAAGGCAGTCCGTCCATTGACTAATGCAGGTGCTGAGTAGGGCATGGATCCACTGGAATGAGGGCAGTAATCAGTTAATTAGCACCTAATGCAAGGACTGGCTTGCCTTACCTGGTAAAAAGAATGCTTGATCAGTTTTGGTAAAGCAAATATTGGAGGTGATTACACTATCATTTTAAATCATCACTCCTTTCCAGAGGGAAATTTCCCTGCTGATGTCATGCCTCCTTATTGACCTCTGATACAAAATTGGGTATCCTAGGAGACCCTGGATTCTAATCCCAGTTGTCCCACCTTCAATCTCTAAGGGTCCAACCCACTGTAAAATTCTGAGTGTGTGTGCGTGTGTGTGTTTCTGGGATGGTGGTTTACAACTGCTCAGGACCATGAAGAGAGAGCTGGCTGACACAACGAAATAACCATTTGTAGCACACTGTCATCCAGGCCCTTCAGGACGCAGACCATAAGCAAGAAAATCATTCTAAGCAATATCTTAAACCAATCGCATCAAGAGCAGCTGGTCCAAAATAGGTGAACAAATTACCTTTCATAATATACCTTCAGTGACATACATTTTTCAGTACATGCTATTGAATACCTATATGGATTCCCTAATTCTCTACCTGTGCCGGTTTGGATATATTATGTCTCCCAGAAAAAAAGCCATGTTCCTTAATGCAGTCTTGTGAGGGCAGATGTATTAGTCTGTTGATTAGGGTGGAAACATTTGATTAAATTATTTCCATGGAGATGTGGGCCCCACCCATTGAGGGTGGGTCTTAATTAAATCAGTTTTAAGTCCTATAACAGAATTCACAGACAGGAGTAGCTCAGAGCAGCTGACAGGGACATTTTGGAGAGAAGCTAAGAGCTTTCACTGACAAGAACACTTGGAGATGCTTGGAGATGTTTGTAGATGCTAGCCTAGAGTTTGCTCCGGAGAAGCTAAGAAAGATAAGCCCAGAGACATTTTGGAGAAAGCCACTATGAAAGCCACTATCCAGAACCCAGGAGCAAAGGATCAGCAGACACCAGCTATGTGTCTTTCCAGCTAACTGAGGTTTTCCGGATGCCATCAGCTGTTCTTCAGTGATGGTAGCCTATTGTTGATGCCTTAGTTTGGACACTTTTGTAGCCTACAGGACTGTAAATCTGTAACCAAATAAATCCCCTTTATAAGAGGCCAATTCATTTCTTGCATTTTGCATAATGGCAGCTCTAGCAAACTGGAACACTACCTCTGCTAAAGTCTTGAATCAGAACAAAGATCTAAAAATGTGTTATTTGTCACTGAATGGTAAAATGCCATTCTCAAGCCAGGAATTAAAAACAATAACCAACTCCCCAAAATGAACTAAAGCCAGTAAAATTTGCCAATTTCAGTTTCTAGTTCATAGGGGATATTTTTCTGGCAATCGAATCTTTAGTGATATCTGAACATTCTCAATTCGGGAGTCTGAATTACTGCCATTGCAGTTTTTATTTTCCAAAAAAAAGTGTAAAGGAATTATACAACAGGGCCTGCCTGGCATTGTGTGGCTTTATGTGGTACCAGTATAAACCTGAAGATTAAACCATTCAAGGCAGATAGAGAAATCTTCCCCAATATTGAAACTAGAGTAGCATAAATCTAATAAAGGATTTCAGGAGGACAATTTGCATTTTGGAGAAAAATCAAAACAATTTGAAATATACAAATTAAGGGAGTTACATGTTAGATGAAAGGCTTAAACCAAATCAGTAATAAATAACCAGCACATTTAAACATCTAACTATATTGTCAACACATCCCTGTCACCTTTTCCCAAGGTTAGCAGGAAAGAGGCACAAATGCCTGTGTGTATGTTTTCCATTTTGTGGCTTACTACATTCGGAAAAAAAGCAGTCTTTTCCCCCAGGCAATTCAGAGTTGGATAAAAGGAAACAAAGCAAGAAACGTCTTTTTTATTAAGTGATGGCATTCTCTGTACTGGTTTCTGATGAAGACAAAAAGGAGAGGTAAAAGGCTAAGCCCACTCATACAAAATTTGGTCTGAATTTAAATGTCAGCTCCACCAAAGGAGTTGAAGCTCGACATCTAAAACCTGATGCTCTAAAACTGTTATGAAAGAAAAACCCTAACAATTATTGTGATTGAATGACTGCTTCTCTAAATTCCTGGATGAATGGTGTCCTCCTAAAAGGCATTACCTAGACAATTCAATAACTAAAAATGAAACATAAAAATTCACTTACACTTTAAAAAATCACTTCACTTTACAAGTGAAAAACGGAACAGGCTAACATTTTTAAAGCCACTTTCCTTTCATAAATAATGCTATATTTTTTTAAGTTTGCGCTCATCTAGAAATAAGATGAACACAAGCTTTTTAGCTCTTACAGAGAATTAGAACCAAGAGTTGTATGAATATCATACAGGAAATTACATTCTGTCCACAAATATATAAAATAAGCTCTCTTAATAAACTTGGTATTTGTAGCATATTGTAGGAAAACTTGCAATCTCCATTGTAACAGAAAAATAAAGAGCATTTGGGTTCTTAATCATTTCTTATTCTCTGCATCTCTTTTCTTGCCTAAAATGTACCAATGGAAGCCAACAAATTGTATCCATTCCTTCCCCTAAACATTAATAGTAAAAGAACATTAAATATCTGTTTTCTGGTCCTGGCCCTAACTTCTTTATTTTTTCAATTCAAATAACATTATTGAGTGTGCACTTATCCCACAGACAGGCAACGTCTCACCTCTCTCTCCTCCTGCCTAATTGTCAGAAATGTGAAGAGGGCTGTGGGATGGCAATTTCTGTGGCAACTCAATGAGTTGTGGCCCAACTCTTGTTACCAGAGTTGCCAATTTCCAGCTGAGATAGAGTAGTTTTCGCATCTTTGTAAAGGCTGCTTATTTAAAGTCGTTCTCTTAGGGAGCAAATTTGGGTACTACACAGACAAAATGCAAGGCAAATCACTTTCAATGTTGATACTATTTTTAAAGGGCAAATCAATTTCCAAAACCAAATTAAATGAAAAAGTCATTAAAAAGACATGCTAGAACTAAAGCTTGTGTTTAGGTATATCATTTAATTGCCCAAATCAAGTTAAGTTCCAAAACCGACGACTCTTTGTCTCAGACCAAGTATCTTAAAAGCAAAACTACAAATATCAAAAATAAAGGCTGAAATATCAGATGGCATAGAATATCACCACACTATCACATTGAATATTTGCATATTGTGCCAGTTTGAATGTATTATGTCCCCCCAAACACCATTATCTTTGATGTAATCTTGTGTGGGCAGACGTTATTAGTGTTGATTAGATTGTAATTCTTTGAGTGTTTCTTTGGAATGTGCCCCATCCAGCTGTGGGTGATGACTCTGATTGGATAATTTCCATGGAGGTGTTGCTCTGCATTTGGGGTGGGTCTGAGTTGACTAGCTGGAGCCATATAAATGAGCTGATGGACAGAGGGAACTCAGTGCAGCTGTGAGTGACATTTTGAAGAGGTGCCACAGCCAAGAGGGACACTTTGAAGAAAGTACAGGAGCTGCAAATGAGAGACAGTTTGAAGACAGCCATTGAAAGCAGACTCTTGCTCCAGAGGAGATGAGAGAAGACAAATATCCCAAGTCCAACTAAGAGTGACATTTTTACGGAACTGCAGCCTAGAGAGGAATGTCCTGGGAGAAAGCCATTTTAAAACCAGAACTCTGGAGCAGATGCCGGCCACATGCCTTCCCAGATAACAGAGGTCTTCCAGACACCATTGACCATCCTCCAGTAAAGGTACCCAATTGTTGATGACTTACCTTGGACACTTTATGGCCTTAAGACTGTAACTTTGTAACCAAATAAACCCCCTTTATAAAAGCCAATCCATTTCTGGTGTTTTGCATTCCAGCAGCATTAGCAAACTGGAACACCTATCTTCTTTTTCTTTGCAATGACTACCAAACCTGAGTTTTATAAATATTTGGCAGTTTGAAAGAAATCTTGGGAGAGTTCACCTGGCTTAAGAATAAATGTACATATATACAAATATAATGTAAAATATTTCCTTACTTAGTCCAACTTTTCTCCCTATACCCACAAGTGACATGTTAACGTTAATGTCTCATAAGTGACTCATGGTAGTGAACAGATATTTTCTAACTATTATAAAGTAGAACATTTATTTGTCTTTTTAAATCTGTGTTTTAAAAAATAAACATTTCCAAGGCTTTCAAGACTGCTAGCATTCCAAACCAAAGAGAAAGATGAAACAATTCCTGCATGACATTACATATTGCAGTCACATATATTCTACTCAGCTTGGAAATGCCAGCCCTGATAACAGACTGCTGTCATGTGGCTCACACCCTTATGAAACAAGAAGTAACCAACTTTTCCTCTTCAAATGGCAAGGTGAATTGCCAGAGTTTGCTTCAAGAAATCTTGAAGGTGAACTCTATCCCCTGGAACCATTTCCAGATTGTTAGTAGAAGAGGGGGAAGTATCAGATCATGTTATGGACCCACAATGGGTAAGTATAGGTCTAGGGTTCCTTACAAGCTGACCTGGGGAAGAGGAAGGAAAGAGACTTTCCAGTCTTAAATTCTTCATTTCAGTTTTCTCTTGAAGTTACAAGGCTTGGCCTCTGCCCCCTGCCTGCCGTAACACCTTCAGATTCACAGATGACTCCAAAGCCAGGTGACGGCATTATGACACTTGCAATGACCACGACATGGAGAACACATTTTCCTGGGATAACTTGGATGGAGGTTTTTTGATTTGTTGTTATGGTTTTTGGGGTGTGTGTGTGTGTATGCGCAAATATACTCAATTGATCTAGCTTCCATCTAGGGGAAATCATTTTTCCATTAAAAACACTGGTCATCAGTTTTGAACACTGTCTCCACTATAAAAATGTGCCTAACCTTGACAGCAAATAGGAGACATGATAATAATTATGTAAACAGTTCTTTATGTGAACAGGGGCACTGTCATCTACTCAACATTGATGTACAGGCTAAAGGAGTGGGGAATACGTTCTAGATCCCAACTGGTATGTGGTTTTATGTATTCTTTCAGTAGCACAGCCCTTATTTCATTATTGTACCTTCCTCTTCCCACCCTTGACATTTAGACACAGAAGGTTTACCAACAGAATAATACTGATGGCACATATGGAACACTGTATTAGTGTGGTCACTTCAATGTCACTAAGGCTGGCAGATTTATCTGAGAAAATTCAACAGATTTCCATCTTTAGTGTAGTAAACAAACAAAACAAAACAAAAGACAACCTCTCTGAATGTCAGCTTTTTAATCAGGAAACAAGGAACAATACTTCTCTCCTACCTATTTCAACACATTACTTAGGAGGATTAAGTGCTACAATACGTGAAAGCACTTTAAAACTTTTTGAGGACCCATCTCAAGTATGTGGGGACATAACCATTAAAGTGATCTGAAATCTCATTGGGTTTATGTAGGTGGAGTAAAATGGGATTCTGAAACAATTATCTGAACGAAGGAGGTGGGACAAAAAAGTGTATCTCTGGCTAACGAAAACGACCTCTGCTTTAAATTACCTAGATTGGCTTTCTACATTACTTAAATAAGCCAAATAATCATTGCTGGTTTCCCCCTTTGCCTTTGCTTGTAAAGCCAAAGCTGAAGATATTAGTATTGTCATCACTATTATTACTGTGTGGCATACCTGCTCGTCACAATTCAATGACTGTTGAGCATATGGCAATTGCTTTTGATGCTAAAACATAATGGGCATATGTTGCCTGGTTAAATGACACAACTAATAGGTCTGAAAGCTGATTCACAGCAACCATTATGTACAGATCTATCTTTTCATGACCCGATCTAATTCTGCTCCACAGAAATATTTTGTTGGACAAAAAAGCTGCTCTATTCTAAGTTATTCTTAATGCGTCTTCATGTTTATGAAAGTTACCAGTTATGAATATCGCCACACACATCTTTGACTTCAACTTGACTGTTGGCATTATCACAGCAGCTCTTCTGCACTCAGAATTGGTTAATCATAATGGTATTTATGTTGAACTGATACCACCAGACAGGTTCAGGAATGTCTTTGACTTTTCCCTCTCATCTTTGCAACCCTGTATACCAGAACTCCCTCTCATCAATGTTCTTTCTATTACAAACAACTTGGGATCCACTCTGTCCTATTTATTTCCTTGCAAAGACATGGCCATTATAGTAGACTGAGTCATGTACCCCAGAAAAAAACATCTTCTTAATCTTAATTCCATTCCTGGAAGTGTGAGCCTAAGCCAATCCATTTCCAGTGTTTTGCATTCCAGCATTAGCAAACTGGAACAATCTGACTTTGGAGAGCCAAGGTAAAAAGTCAGGTTAGAGATAAGTAGTATCTTCATTTGCTGAAAGATGGAACAAGTACCCAAATAAGTTCAGCCGTCACAGGGAACCACTTTGCTTTATTAACAGAATGTATAATGAATTATCAATCACAGTTTTTTGCCCAGCTCAGGACTCTCCCTGTGCAGCTATCTCTTGCCTTGTGCAACAGTAGCTGTTATACTATTTGATAGGTATAAATCATTTTTATAAACAAATTGTGTTTGTAAAAAATAATTTATACTTTAAGACATCATATAGCTATTCAGTTGTCAAATATTTTTTAATATTTCCTACATTAAGTTTATGCCCCTATCAAGAATTTGTGGCTGAGAAGCAGTAAGAAAAAATAATTTAATAAATCAAAAAGAGCCTAACAGACCCATGGGACACCATGAAGTGTACCAATATGGGAGTCCCAGAAGGAGAAGAAAGAAATGGGTAGAAGGAATATTCAAAGAAATAATGGCATAAATTTTCCTAAATTTAATGAAGGACATAAATATGCACATTCAAGAAACCCAATGAACTCCAAACTGGAAGAGAACCAGGCCCAGACAAACAACAGTTAAACTGTCAAATGCCCAATAAGATTAAGTGCTGATTTGTCATAAGAAACCATAGAGGAAAGAAGGCAGTGGGATGAAATATTTATAGTGCTAAATGAAAAAACTGGCAACCAAGAGTTTTATATCTGGCAACAATGTCTTTCAAAAATGAGGGAGAGATTAAGACATTCTCCGCTAAACAAAAGCTGAGATTCATCATCATTAGACCTGCCCGATAAGCAATGCTAAAGGAGACCTTCAAACTGAAAGAAAAGCACATTAGACAGTGGATCAAAGTGGAAGATCATCTCTGGCAAAGGTAACCATATGTATAATTATAAATGCTGGTAATATTGCATTGTATTTTTTGGTATGCAACTCTACATTTCCTCATTACTGGTTTTAAAAAAAATTCATAAAATGTAATGATAAATCTATGCTTTTGGAATACAAAAAAAAAAAAGAATTTGTGAATCAACTCTCAGATGTGGAAGGTGAAGTAATAACTTGATGTGGATCCCACTGTGATGGAAATGACATTATCTCCCCCTTCTCTGTTGGGGTTTAAGGGTCAGAATTCTTGTATCTCTTCCTGATCTGAGTTTGGTTCGATTGGGAAATAAACACAGAATTCAGAAACATGGCAATCAAAATGTCATTTCATTGCTTCTAAATATGGCCCCAAAATGACGCCGTTGGGATACAATGAAATTACAATGGACTCAGGAACTGTAACATAATGAAATGGGATAAGTTTTAGTGTGGCTTGCTGCCTTCAGTTTCATCACTTCACAGACATGTGGTGAATGTGTAGCAGGCACAAGTTCATCTGATAGCTTTACTAAGAGTTAATATTGCCCTTCTCTTATATTCTCACAATTTGCTTCTCAAGTAGAACAATGACAATAATGAAACTTTTGGTCAAAAATAATTTGTTCTTCAATATACTCCTTAAGTTGGTACTTCTGTTAATATCCAAAGAATTAAAAGGCTAGCATTCAAAAATTAAAATTCTTCTTTCCACCATCATAGAATACTTACATAATCCTTTTATGAAATGGTGTCCAATTTTTACTCTTACAACCACAGAAAATGTTTCCCAAAAAGAAACACTTAACATTCCCTTCTGCTACTAAAGTTACTTGCAGACACTTCTAAACTCTCCCTAAAATCCCTTCACAGTTTAAAAAGAAAAAAAAATAATCTTTTAATTATTAGTATGGATTGAAGGTTTTGGCTTTTTCTTCCTACTCCTTTGTCAACAAAATATGTGATAAGTCATTGAGTTCACTGAATACAAGAGCTTGAATCCCCATATTCTGACCTTCCTCACTATGATACTGACTGAATCATTTCACGTTTGGAGTACCGGATTTCCATTCACTATTATGTAATACTATTATGTAATCCAGAGCCATGGAGCAAAAAAAGGTGTTTTGTGTGTGGAGGTGGGCAGAGAAGGGGTGTGCTGGTTTGGATGTATTGGGCCCGCCAAAACGCCATTATCTGTGATGCAGTCTTGTGTGGGCAGGAAATGTATCAGTGTTGATTGGGTTGGAGACTTTTGATTGGATGTTTCTGTAGAGATGTGATCACTCAACTGTGGGCGAGATCTTTCATTGAATAATTTCCATGGAGGTGTGGCCCCACCCATTCAGCATGGGCCTTGATTAGTTTACTGGAGCACTATATAAGCTCAGACAGAAGGAGCAAGCTTGCTACAGCCAAGAGGAACACTTTAAAAAATGCACAAAAGCTGAGAGAATAGCTGCAGATGAGAGACAGTTTGAAGATGGCCGTTGAAAGCAGACTCTTACTCCAGAGAAGCTAAGAGAGAACAAATACTCCAAGAGTGACTGAGAGTGACATTTTGAAGAGAAGCTGCAACCTAGATAGGAACATCCTAGGAGAAAGCCATTTTGAAACCAGAACTTGGAGCAGACGCCAGCCATGTGCCTTCCCAGCTAACAGAGGTTTTCTGGACACCACCGACCATCCTCCAGTGAAGGTACCCTTTGTTGATGGACACTTTATGGTCTTAAGATTGTAACTTTGTAACCAAATAAACCCCCTTTTATAAAAGCCAATCCATTTCTGGTGTTTTGCATTCTGGCAGCATTAGCAAACCAGAACAGGGTGTGTCCAGCAATGACAAATGCTGTGGAAAATAAGAAGTACTGATCAGATTTTGGGAGTGGTGATTGTGCAATGATCCCTGAGAAAGCAATTTTAGTTGAATAGATGGGCAGGTGTCAACTCACAAGTCATGGGAAAAAGAGTAGGTGACAAGAAAAGGGAGGCACAAAGGGTAGACTTCTCTTTAAAAAGGTTTGGTGACGACGCTGGGGAGGAAGACTGGTTACAGTTGAGGAAAAGGGGGTGAGTGGGGAGTTGATCTCTGGGTGTGGATCCCGCGGAAATTGAGAAGGACGTCCTGAAATAAATCCCCATGGAATCCTGGCTAAAGAGTGAGGTACAGAAGGCAAGAATGAAATGAATTGGGGAGAGGTGGGATGGGAGCAGGTAAGAGAATGGAGTCATCAGGGAAACTGTGCTTAGAAGACATGGTCTGGGGATGGAGGGTGGATGGCGGGGTGTCCAAGACCCCTATTTGGGGAGAGCAGAAATTTTGAACAATGCTCTATTCAGATTTTTATTAGAAGGGTTAACATAGCTTTGTTACAGTTTATTATTTTTCTTATCATTTTGACGATACATTAAACCAAGATTTTCCCCCTGCCAGATTCCACAGAGACAAGACATTCAAAGTACAAATGCACTGTAGAAAAGTACATCACTGACTCAGAATTACCGACAACAAAAGTACCATATTATTTGCAGGGAAACTCAACAGCCTCACTGAACAATGAATTGGCATTCCCATGCTTCAGGAATGCAATAATAAAAACACTGGTGTGATAGAGCAAACATTCACTGCCAACCTATAATGGGAATCTAGGGATGGACGAGCACAAGAGACTTTCAGGAGCAAAATGGCCCTCTTTCCCCTTTCAGGGATGAAATCTTTAAAAAAAAAAAAAAAAAAAAAAAAAGACACCCACTGTGGCTTTCTTGTTATGAATGGGAGAGGAAGATAAAATGCCGTTTTATATTTGTCCAGTAGACAGCTGTGGCTCCACCAGGATGACCAAGGTTGATTCACAGGGTTTTAGGCTGTATCAGGGAGACTCCATATATCATTTGAAACAAGTTAATTCTCATCTCCTAATAGCAACAGTGTTCATATGCCCTCCTCACGATATCTGGACATTTTCATAAATACTACTGAGCAACTCTTTGATAGACACTCAGGTATGCAGCCGTGCTGCACTGGAGTGACGGCCCTATTCAAGGTTCAAAACCCTGGGTTGCGTCCCAGATCTGTTACTTACTAGCGATAAGATCTTGGGCAAATGCCTTCAGTCCTCTCAACTTTATTTTCTTCAGCTGTAATATTGAGATAACTTGAAGCACAAAGGCCTGGTGGTCAAATGAGATGACGCATGGAAAGCACATAGCACTGTGCCTGGTATGAAGTTGGACACTCAAATGATCAGAGGTTCCCTCCCTTCCATCACTGGGGAGCCCATTTAAAAGAAAATGTTTATGTGTTACTGGCACCCTAAGATTCTCACCCTGCATTTATTAAAGGAAGTGTATGTGCCATATGAACATTACCTGGTTCACACCGATGGGAACCTGAGTGACTGATGCAGATAAGTTGTCATAATCACATAGATTCTTAAGAAATGAAATGTGGAACATCCACAAGGTAGGTGGGAAAAAAAAGGCCTTATCAGGCACCCTTGTGTAATCCAGAAACACTGTTGGATTTTAGGAGCAGTCATCTAGCTATGCCCTCAACAGATCTAAGCAATATTCAGGTCTCCAAAATGTATTATCCAGAAGTCGAGAAATTACAGAGGATGTAAATAGATGAGAAATAGCTTGTATTTCATTATTCAAATTATATAAGTTTGTGAATTCCTGAACAGATTCACCATTCACATTTATAATCAGTCATTTCTTTGTGTTCTATTGTGTGTCCGAAGTTTAAAATTGTGTATGAGTTTGGGTCTCCACCAAAGCTCCTGGAAGATTTCTCTCTTCATAGTCAAGGTTTTCAGGAGATCTGGTGTCACTCTCAGACCTTCCTGCTCCCGACCAGTTATCAGGGAATGCAGGTCCTTTGCTCTCACCAAACATACTTATTATTCTGGGACAAGGTCTGTAGTCACACTCCCTGAAACCGATGTGTTTTTGAGGAATAATGTGCAGAGCATTGGGCTTGATGTCTTGGGTTGATACAAAGATGTTAAACACCTAGTCCTTGCTTGAAAGATGAGTACCAGTTTATAGGGTAATAAGAGGGGTTCCCAGACAATGACAGTAGAAGTCAGGGGGTGATAAGTCCACTTAAATGGTGCCACATGCCAATGGATTTCAGGGGCAAGGACAGAACTTTACAGAGCTGGTAACATTTCTGTGGTCTCCCTTGAATGGGTAAGATCTTAACAGCCACAGATGACAGAAGGGAAAGAGAATTTATTCCAATTAGCAGCAAGAGAAAAGGCTGGCAGGAGATGGGCTGACATGTCTGAGGAAGAGATTCCTGTGATTGCTGAATAGTAAGCAAATAGTTTTTTTAGCTACTTGAACAACTATGCTGGACTATAAGCTCCATTGGGGCAGGGGCCATGTTTATTGTATTCATCACTGTGTAATTAATGCTTAGCACATTTTCTGGCTCTTTCTAACATGTAGAAAATGATAGTGACTATAACTATTTACTCAGCAAATATATGCCAAGTGAATAAAAGAGTGTTGATTAATAGGCAATTGTCAACTTGGACAGGGCAGAGCTCTGTTTCTGGCTCCATCATCTTAATGTCTTTTAAGGTCCTGAGAAAACCCTGAAAATGTAGAGTGTCCCACAGTTGGAAAGGACATTTAATATGTTGGTTGGTATAAGGCTGAAAACCATCTTGGAAAGCTAGAAAGGTGGTATAAAGTCAGCAGGATGCTATTTAATAAGGATAACTAAAAATTATATTTTATGTTCAAAAAAGGTGAATAAATGGGAGATATGTTAATGTGATCACTCAACCCCTTTCCAAACCCCAGATTCCATTAGGGGTTTCCTTTAGGATTCTTGTAAGGGAGCAAAATGCAATTAATTCATCCATTCAGCAAATACTTGTGAAATACAGAGATGCTCCTTTATTAGCTCATGAACTTCTTGAGATATGTACCATGTCCTGTCACTTCTGCATCCACCACAGTGCCAGGCATTGAACAGACAGGCAATAAATAGTCACTAAATGAGGAAATGGCTGAACTTCTTCAACCTCACCAATTCATATATATAATGTTTAATATTTTCCATCTAGGAAAATGCCACTAGTCAAGTTTTTATCATCCTTGATTTATTTATTTTGAGGGAGTCAAATAAGAGGGAAGATGAGGAAAGACAAAAGTTAATTTCATCAGGATCCTACAGTATTACATGCATCAATTTAGGACACATTCCTTTCAACCCTGTATTACACTTGTTTGCGAGCAAGATTTTTCAATTATCCTGTGAGTTCCTACAATCCTACACTGCAATCTGAGTCCTCTTTGGAGCTTTTAGAAACACATAGCCTAATGCTTAGCACACATGAGACATTACAAAATATTTGCTGAATGTTGAAGTTATAAGACGTCTAATACAAACTTCTACCTGTGTGATATTACATAAAAATAAATACTGAGGAGATTGCTGGTAATGAACCAAAAAATATATACTATTAATAGTGCTATTAATGAACTGTTTCATGTTACTGAACTTGAATGTGTAAAGGAAATTCATCATTTTGTCAATTAAAACTCAGGGTGTACAATACTCAAGGAATCAATAGTATCCTGGCTGACTTTGTCTACTCACTTTCTATCACTGCATTCTAAACCCCAGTTACATGGTAACTTTAGAATTTCCTGCCTATTACTAAGTAGAAATGAATGATCATTTCTGAGTATGCCTTACTGACAGTTACATAATAACCCTTGGTTGAAGAGGTTGCTCACCCTGTTTGGCCTGCCAGGGATTTAAACCTCATATTTCAAGCCTTGTCATGAGCATGCCTGTGGGATTCTATGTCATGGATATTGGCACAGCATAATAAAGCCTTTTTGGTACTTTGGCAAATGAACTCCTTTGAATGTGATCCAAGATCAATTTGTCTTATTTGAACTCTGCTTTACAGTCAAATGGTACAGTGACGTCTAATAAACACATAATAAATTAAGCAGCTATTTTTGCATATAAAATCCATTCTGAGACTAGAAGGTTGACAGTTAAGTACAGAACATTTTTGAAGTATACTAAAGTCACTTCTTCTTCCACTTCATGGACATCAGCTTCAGTAAGGAAATCTGCTTCTCAAATGTATCAATACAAATACAACATATGGCGACTTTGCCCTCGTGGACCCCCCAAAAGTCTTTGTTCAGAATGCAGTTAAAGAGATTCTAATCTAATTAGGACCAAAGTGATTTTCTTGGCAAAAGAAAAAAATACCAATCTCCTAACTCCACGATCTGCATTCACCTCTGGTAATATGGGGCCATCAAATAAAGCATTTTCTCCTTCCTTCAAAACCAGGCTGCAACCACTTCCCAAAAGCTCTTCCTGTATTTCTTTCCTATATAGAATTAAGAAACACTTAAAAAAACCACTGAAGTCCAGAACAGTTAGGATGAAATGAACTGTAACAATGACTATAGAAGACCCTTACTTAGAAAGAATATATTATGTAAGGAGGGTCCATTTGAATGCCACACAGAGGAAATACATCAATTACAGGGAGATAAAAAGAACTTCTCTATGGAAGGATGTTCCCTAACAGGTATGGACCCTGCAGAGCATGGATGGAATCGCTTCTAACATGCCAAGAGTTTAACGAGCTTATTCAACCATAAAATAAAATGTGGCTTCTGAAGATAAGACTTCCAGAGAAAGAGAGGCCACGGAAGAATCCTTAGAAGCAGTGTTTTTTTTAACCTGTTCTAGGTTCCCCAACACTCACTCTCAGTTTTCTTCTCAAAATCTCCTGTGGAAAAAGAAAAGGAAAAATACATTCACCAAGCTCTTAGAATATTCCAGGTCCTACACTAGGTACTTTTAAAAATATTACTTTTAATAAATTTTATTATTAATTAATTTTATGCAAAATATTAATATTTTGGAGATTGGTTTTCTTGCATTTGTTTACAGATGAATAAACTGATGCTTAAAAGAGTAGCAGAAAAATCCCGATGACGAAAGGAAAGTAAGACCACACTGGGTATTTAGCTCACGAGCCTACCTTTTTCAGGATTGGGGAACAGGAAAATTCTACATCATTGTCTGCCTTCAGAGATCCATGAGCTTATACTTAGAGGCAAAACTGGAGTGGGAACTGTATAAGGAAGGGAGCAGATGGGGAGAGGAATCCGCCATCCTCTTGACAAAGCTGTAAGAGACATGGGATATCTCAGAAAGCTGCCCACTGTCTGCAGGGACGTCATGGGAGATTCTAAAGACAACACTGCTAAGCTCTTCAGCATGGCGCTATTCCCCACCTCCTGAAACAGGATGGTTCCAAAGTGGTACCACGGCAGCCAACACGGCATCCACATCCCATTTCACCCACTGGCAGTATGCTATGGGGGGTTGGGGAGGTTGGGAGGGACAGAACCTGAGCCCTGCAGCCAGGCTGCCTGGATTCAGACCTGGTTTCCACTTCCCAGCTCTGTAACCCTGAGCAAGTGATCCAATTAACCTCTTTGTGCTTGAGTAGTCTCATCTATAATAATAGTGCTGACCTTATATAGCTGTTGAGGGCATTAAATGAGTTAATATATGTAAAACTCTTTAAACAGTACCTGGCAGATGAGCGCTCAATAAATATTAGCTTTTACTAACATTTATTATTCTGTAAATAATATGAACTATGAAACCCTAGAGTAGTGTATCTACCATAATGATAGTGACCTATGAGAAGTGTAAAAGTAAAACCATAAACAAAAACAAAACCTTCCTTCTACCCCCACAGGCTGCCCAGACACATAACAAGTGACAGTGGAGGTTTCCTTTTGCAATGAAAATTTAAACTACGGAGCTCACACAGTTTCATCAGTAGAAAGTGAAGAGGTAAAGGATGAATGAGGGCCTACAAGAAAACTTTTCAAAATATTCCTAAATTAGTGTCATCTACACAAACAGGTTATGAGAAACTGGAATAGGAGTAACATCAATGAAACTGCTGTTCACTCCTTGAAAAGCAGAGGATGGATACATCAAACAGACAAGGATTAAGCAACCCCACAGAAGAAAGCTCCATGCACAGGGCACCTTTCTAAACAAACAGAGGCCAACTTTCCTCAGTAAAGGAAGCAGCCTTGTGGAAGAAGAAGGCCACATTAGAGGAAGAAACAATTGCTCATTTCTCATCAGCTTACCTGAAAATTGGAGAAATGTTAAGTCATATGAAATTTAGTGATGCTGAATAGTTCTGTGCTCACCTGGCGCTGAACGAGCAAACCACCCATTGCAAAGGTGAATTTTGGAAAGAGCACTGGCAATAAGGAGAACACAACTCTGTCCCTCCCAGCCATGACAATGGAAGATTTATAAACTGCTACCTGAGTAATCATACTACATTACTCCCCTATATGAAAATTAATAGGGAAGGGGCTGGCTGTAAGAGTCACAAAAATTCAATATAAAAGGTGTTGTTTAAATAATAGTGAGAGCAGAGGTATTCTGCTATGTCCAAACTTTCATTCTGAATGCAAATCTTTGTAGAAGATTTAGAAATAAACCTTCTTTAGAAATAAAAATCTTTGTAGTTTCCTAGACCTCTGTATTAACAGGCTCAATTTACAGTAAATTATTTTAAAACAAAAATATTTTTTTCCACCTCGAAGACATTTCTGATCATCCTGGCTTGCAAGGACTATTCCCTACGGCAGCTTTGAATCCACTAATAGAGGGAAAAATTGCCCAAAAAATGGAGAAAGGGTAACCTAAGAAAGAAGGAAATTTCACCCACACATTTTTGAACTGTTGCCAAGAGCAAAGGCCTATCTGTATTATTCTATCTATCTATTCATTAAGCAAATTTCTATTAACTTAAGCATTTTTCCTGGCCTCAAGAAGTACTCAGTCTAGTAGAGGAAGACAGAAGAGTAGAAGGTATCACTTAGAGAAAGGAGTGGAGCACCATGGTCAATGACTCTTGCAAAAGGTTATGGACCCATAGTTTTGGGTATGCAGAGTTTGATTTCCATTGAATGTGTCATCAATTAAACTTCCCGCAATTAATATAAAAGAATTGAGACATGGGAAGAAATGGCTACATTGTGTATACTTGACTTGAACACATCAAGTCAGTTTGCTGCAAATTAATTTAGATCCAGATTTAGAAAAAAAGGAGCACTTAGGGTAATAGTAATGAGTACATGACCTACAGCAAGCTTATCTGCAGAAAACTCGTATCATGCAAATATGACATATATAAGCAAATATATGAGTACCTGGCTGTGCCCAAGTGATCCCACAAAAGAATAATCTTTATTTAGAAGCCATATTAAAAAGCAGGATAACTACAACTGATAAGAGCATTTGTCCTAAAAGTCAAGGGACCCGAGGACCCTTTTTCTACCATTAATCAACCAGGTAGCCATGTGTCCTTGTGTAAATCAATCTCTTCCAGCCTTTGAGCCTCAGAATCTCCACTGTGACACGAAGAAATTCAACAAGATTGGATTTTCAAACTATGCACCGTAACTCAGAGCTGGGGTTACAGTGCACGCAGGAGGAGTGAGAGAGAGGGGGAGGGGAAGAGCCCCTGCTCCTACAGATAGGAGCTACCAGGGAAGCTTCTGCTGGAGGACATGAACAATTTTACCTTGAAAACCATGGAGGAGATGATCTCCATGGTCCTTTGGAGCCCTGATATTCTCTGGTTGTACTGACTGCTGTCTAAACCTTGCAAATACAGAGAAAGGAGTATGGGAAAGGGGTCATGATCCTTGAGTTATCTGCACTCTGGTACTAGCATGAATTTAAAAATCAGGAGTTGATGTACTTGGTAAAATAAAATATTACTTTCACACCTGAAATCAAAGGGAAAAATAGCTAGGACCTTCTTGTTTTATTATTGTTGAAGATCTATTTTTTTCTGAAATGCTACCTAAATCATAAGCTGCCAAATGTAATAGGCTGACACTCTTTTCTAGCATAGGTCTACATTTTATTTTAGTATTATATCTGCAGACTCCATTCTTAAAAAAAGCCAATTAATTGAACTCCTCGTCTCTATCTCCTATTCATTTTCCATATTACCCTCAGAAAAAAATCTTTCCATGGTGCAAATGTTTTCCTTGGCTCCTCGGTGTCTGTAAGAGAAAGTCTGAATTTTCTAGAATGGCATACAACCCTCCCAGATCCAGTATATCCATCCCACCCCTCCAGCCTTGGCTCTACAAGACCCATCCCTCTCTAAACTCCAGAAACTCCCTGAACTACCATGATCTTCTAAGAATCTGCTGCATCTGCTTAGAATGTCCCCCCATTCCTGTATCTCTGACAAATAAGCGTCTTTCCAAAAATCTCTGTGTAACCACCACTTCTTCAGCACCCATACTCCCAATACTCCCAATAGAATTGAGCATTCCTTCCTTTGAATTCCAAACTGCCTCCTAGACAGACAGTTTATGGCACCTTTAATACTTCATTGCACATCTAATAACCAGAAAGCTCCTTGAGAGAAGGGATCTATCTAATTTATCTTTGCATTTTGCATCCCCCTAACCTAGCAAAATGCCTGGCAATCCAAAATATGTGTTGAATACACATGCCAATATGATGGAACAAATAAATGCTAAACCAAAACTAACTGTAGGAATAAAGCATAGGCCAAACCTAAAAGCAGCTTGGCTGGGTGCAAATTTGAAAGCATGTCTCCCAACAACAGCCGTGCACAGCCCTCTCCGTCTCTCCTTGCTGCATCCCGCACAGAGCTAGCAGAGTGTTACAAACTTATTACCAGCTCCACAGATACTGAATGAATGAAGAACGCACACTGACAGCAAATATGTAACTATTTTAATAGCAAGAAAGGTGAATTAGTGAAAGTATTTATTAGTGTGTGTATGCATGAAAACACAAGCATTCATACTTTTCCATTTGAGAAATATAAAATCCAATCTTCTACGCCATTACGGAATAAGTTAATGGATCGAGTACCCAGAATGACTAAAAGGTATGAGGCCAGAGTAAGATTTCCTATTTGTCACAAAGTAGTCAAATTATTCATGGATGAAAACAAGAGAGACAGACAGGGCTCAGGTGGAATACAGTCAGGCTTGGCTGGGCAGGAAGGAGACTGCATTGTTTTATGTGCTGATTTTTCTTCTCTTAGAAGGAATTTAAATGTTTCCATTTTATTTGGACAAAAAATAGGAGACTCTTATATTTGACCTTTTCCCTTTTCACAGATGATTTCTCTCATTTAAATAGTCTGCTCCTGGGCCATCTCTACTGATAGAGCTGCTGGGTTCTGTGACTAAAGTTTATTGGTTGGCTTTATCTTTGCATTTGCAAAAGGATTCTCACAAATTGGAGTAAGTCATTTTGCCCATCGCCTAGATATTAAATTTGGGCCACATGCATTTTCTTAAATTGTTTGTTACTCCATTTGCACCATCATTTCTCCTTTTCCAGATGAACATATTGTGTGCTCATTTGCTCTGCTTACAGGGACACTTAGAACATTTGGTTTAGGAGGGACCCTCCACAAAACAGTTCTGTTATTCTAGACTGTTCTTTCCTCTGGTCTTTGGAATATGCCCCCATCTGGTGGCTCCCAGAGGCCAGCTATCTGCTTTCTTACTTTCCTGGACCCCTCTCCAGAGGGCCACTTTCCTATCCCTGCAGTTTCACAGGAAATGCCAGCTACCCCTGTTTTACCAATGGGAGACCTGAGCTCAGTGAGTGAAAATGACTGGCTGTAGGCAGAGCTAAGAAGAAAGCTGAGAGTGTTTTACTACGTATTTCTATGTTTTAGACACTGACATTTTGCCTTTCCTCACATCCATTTCCTGTTTCATTTTGTGACTGGAATATAGAATATGTTCGGACATAAACAGCTGAAAAGAGAAAGCGTGACATAAACACCTTGCTTAAAAATAAGATACCATGTAAAAAAGTATATGTACAATACAAGTAGTATCAAATGAGAGCTGTGGTAGCTATACTAATATCTGACAAAAAAAAAGACTTTAACTCAAAAACTGTTACAGGACAAAAAAGAAACTATATACTGATAAAGGGGTCAATTTGATAAAGAGACATAAGTATAAATGCATATGCCTCTAGCAGCAGAACCCCAAAATATATGAAGCAAATATTGACAGATTTGAAGGGAGATGTTGACAGTTCTACATTAATAGTAGGAGACTTTAATGCACCACTTTCAATAATGGATAGAACATCTAGCAGAAGATCAATAAGGAAATAGAAGGCTTGAATGATACCATAACCTGCTAGACCTAACAGACATATATAGAACATTTCACCCAATAGCAGTAGAATGCACATTCTTCTCTAGTGCATGTGGATCATTCTCCAGGATAGAGCATATATTAGGTCACAAAACAAGCCTCAATAGACTCAAAAATAGTTAAATCATAAAATGTATCTTCTCTGATCACAATGGAAAGAAGCTAGAAATCCATAACAGAGGGACAAATGGAAACTTAAGAAATGTGGAAATTAAACAAAACTCTCTTAAACAACCAATGGGTCAAAGAAGAAACCAGAAGGGAAATTAGGAAATATCTTGAGGTCAATGAAAAGGAAAACAAAACATACCAAAACTTATGGGATGGAGCAAAGGCAGTGCTGATGGGGAAATTTTTAACTCTAAATGATTAAGTTGAAAAAGAAGAAAGATCAAGGCAGAGCCCTAACCTCAAAACTGGCAAAAATAGAAAAAAAAGAGCAAACTAAACCAAAAGTGAGCAGAAGGAAGGCAATATTAAAGGTTAGAGCAGGGATAAATGAAATAGAAAATAAAAACTAATGGAGAGAATCAACAAAGCCAAAAGTTGGTTCTTTGAAAAGATCAATAAAATTGATAAACCTTTAGCTAGACTGATGAAGAAAAATCAAAGAGAGAGGACACAACCAAAATCAGAAATGAAAAGTGGGACCTGATACCAACCCTAAAGAAATAAAAAGGACTACAAGATGATACTATGACCAATTGTATGCCAACAAACTAGATAACCAAGATGAAATGGACAAATTCCTAGGAACACACAAACTACCTACACTGACTCAAGAAGAAATAGAAAATCTCAATAGGCCAATAAGAAATAAAGAGATTGAATCAGTCATCAAAAGACCATTCAACAAAGAAATGTCTAGGACCAGATGGCTTCACTAGTGAATTTTAACAAACATTCCAAGAAGAATTAACACTAATCCTGCTCAAACTCATCCGAATCATTGAAGATGTAATACTTTCTAACTCCTTCTAAGAGGCCAACAACACCCTCATACCAAAGCCAGATAAAAAGAACACAATAAAAAATTATAGAACAATATCCCTGTTCCAGTTTGCTTATGCTGCCATTATGCAAAATACCAGAAATGGATTGGCTTTTATAAAGGGGTTATATTTGGTTACAAAGTTACAGTCTTAAGGCCATAAAAGTATCCAAGCTAAGGCATCAACAACAGGGTACCTTCACAGAAGAATGTCCAATGGCGTCTGGAAAACCTCTGTTGTCTGGGAAGCCACATGGCTGGCATCTTCTTCCCTTGCTCCCAGGCTGTGTTTCAAAATAGTGTTCTCCCAGGACATTTCTCTCTAGGAGTCTGTGGGGTATTCTCTTAGTTTCTCCCAGGCAAACTCTGGAGCAGCAAAAGTCTACTTTCAATGGCCATCTCCAAAATGTCTCTCTTGGCTGCAGCCAACATCAGGGATCAGCAACTCCAAGCATGTCTAAGCAACAGCGTCAGCAAATGTTTGGGCCTGTGTGGCTCTTTTTTAAGTGCTCCAGTGATTAAATCAAGACCCACAGTGAATGGGCAGGGCCACACTCCATGGAAATAATCTAATCAAAGGTATTGCCCACAGTTGGGTGGGTCACATCTCCATGGAAACAACCTAATCCAAAGATTCCAATCTAATCAACACTAATAAATTTGCCCCCACAAGAATGCATTAAAGAACATGGTGTTTTGGGGGACATAATACATCCAAACCGGCACAATCCCTTATAAATATAGATGCAAAAATCTTCAACAAAATACTAGAAAACCAAATTCAATGGCACATTAAAAGGATTATGCACAATGATCAAGTGGGATTTATCCCAGATATGCAAGGATGGCTCAACATAAAAAAAAATCAATTAATGTAATTAATAGAATGAGGAAAAAACACTGCAAGATCACATGCAGAAAAGGCGTTTGACAAATCCAGCATCCTTTCTTGATAACAACACTTAGAACACTAGGAACAGAAGGAAACTTCCTCAACATGACAAAGGACATACATGAAAAGCCCACAGCTAACACCCTGCTTAATGGTAAAAGACTGAAAGTTTTCCCTCTGAGATCAGGAACAAGACAAGGATGCCCACTGTCACCACTGTTATTCAACATTGTACTGGAAGTTTTAGCTAGAGCAATCAGGCCAGAAAAAGAAATGGAATGCATCCAAATTGGAAAGGAAGCAGTAAAACTTTCCCTATTTTGCTTATATAATCCTGTATAGAAAAAATCCTGAAAACTCCACAACAAAGCTACTACAGCTAACAAATAAAAACTCTTTGAGTCATACTTCATAGCATCAGGATAAAATCCAATTATATTAAAATAATTATTTTATTTACTCTTAGAGTAAAGAAAGTCTTTCTAATTATAACTCAAAACCAGAAGCTTTAAAAGAATATATTGACAAAATTGACTACATTTATTTTCCCCATAGCAAGCACCACCAGAAGCGAAATGAAAAAGACAAACAAAAAAACAGGAAAATATCTGTGTTCTGTTTGTGATATATTATCATATTTTCCTGTAATATATAAAAAGTTCCTGTTATCCAATAAGAAAAATGGTAGAAAATGGGCAAAGTATGGAAACACATTTCACAGAAAATAAAACAAGAATGGCCCTTAAGCCATTCTAATAAGAACAGATAAGTTATTGAAGGTAATCTTAATGATACGGGAATGCTCAGGAATGACTATGGCTTATTAATTTTCTTGGGGTTTGGTAAGAGCATATCAGAAGCAATGTAGTTATTTTAGGATATTTGTTTTCTTATTTCTTTGTTTTGTTTGAAATGTTTTTTTTAATTTTTTGATAAAGTTAAAAAAAACAAGAATTACCCTTAAGCATACAAAAGATGTTCAACTAACTCATAATAAGGAAACTGTATTATGAGTTAAAATTACATTGAGGTTTTTCACATATCAAGAATGGTAAAGATAAATCTGTTCAATAACACATTGGGTTGAAGAGGGTATAGAGATTACAGATTGCTGGTGAGAGCATAAAATGATGTGACCTCTGTGTAAAGTAATTTATAATATTTATCAAAAATTAAAAATAAACACATCATTTGAGCTAGAACTTTCATTTCTAGGAATAGTCTACAGATATACTTGCACACAAGGAAATTACAATATGCAAGGTTATTCATTGCATATTACTTTTTAGGGCAAACATTGGAAGGAAAATATATGTCCATTGATAAAGAGATTCACTAAGTGAACGAAGGCCAATTCGTACAATGGAGCATCTTGCACCTCATTAAAAGAAGAGTAAACACTTTGTTTATTCGTATGGAAAGATCACCAAGATGCAGTATTTAGCAAAAAAAAAAAAAAAAAAAAAAAAGAAAGTACAAGATATCCTTGAACATGTGAATGTCTGAAAAAATATATAAAGAAAAACTATGAGTGTTGCCTCTGCAGAAGGAACTCAATTGTTAAGGAACAGAGCTGGAAGGAAAACTACTCTAAACTTCTTTGTTCTTCGTGAATATGTAAATATGTTAATATGTGACCTATCTAGTAATTAAAAAATTTTAAATTAGTATAAGTCACATCGTAATTCAAAATTTATTATCTGTTATAATGAATTTGTAAACAAAAACAAGCTCCTGCCTAAATAATCTTAAATTAAAATATGTTAAAATTCAAAAAACATTATTTTTTTTTAAGTTTCAATGGAAAAAATAATGGACTAGAGGTCAAGAAACCTGAATTCCAGGCTTAGGTTTACCACTTTTCATCCTCTGGGTTCTCGATTCCTTTAAAATAAAATGAATACGCTGTACCTGATAAACTCTAAGGTGCAACTCGGGACTAATATCCTAGACCTGTGCTATCACATAAAGTAGCTACTAACTGTATGGCAATTTGAATTTAAATTCATTAATAACTTAAATAATAATTATTTAAATTCAATAAACCTTTTAAAAAATCAGTTCCTCAGTTATGCTAAGCATCAGTGCTTTCAATAAGCATGTGTGGCTACCATATTGGACAGCTGAGACATAGAATATTTTCATCATTGCAGAAAGTTTTTATAAAGCAACCCTGTTCTAGGCTCTATAAATTTTGAAAATTTACTATATAACATTATTTGATACAGCAGAATTAACCTGGAAGGAAGGGCCATGTGTCCTTTTCCTCATATGTGTTTATACTGGTAAAATGTGGTTGAATTGAATATGACTGGCAATTGTGATGGGAAAGAGATGTCATTAAAGGGCAACTTGCAGTCCCAGGGATTTGTGTAGAAGGTCAAAAGCCAGGCCTGGTGATTTTGATGAATCTGAATCCACTTCTCTCTCCACCTGGGACCGATAAGCTAAACTGTGAAATCACATTATTAACTATCATTATCATCCCTAAAATATCAAACATCTTCTATGCTACTGCCATTTCCTATTTTCTTTTAGCTTAGCAGATTTATGAGGTCATATATTCTTATTAATCTAGGAAACAGAGAAACACACTACATCTTTTCAAACCAACTAACAAGCCACCCAATCTTTAAAAGAAAGTTATTTTCTAAATGATGAAATTTTAGAGGACACATGCTATTTTACATAACAAACAGCCAATAATGGTGGACTCACCAGTTAGGCAACCTGTGTTTGAATTCTGACTCTACTGTTCACTCACTGTGTGACCCAGCAAGTTACGCAACCCAGCAGAGCCATATTTTATATGTGTTAATTGTTCCTACCTCACAGATCTGTGGGAAGTAACAGAAGTAAAATTTATAAAGGATTTGGTACAGCAGTATACAGTAAGTACTCATTAAATAGTAAGTACTGTAAAATTGCTCCAGAATGTATGGCATTTTTTGATGATTGTACTGATCCTCATGGCATCGATATTAACTAGTAACGATAGCATGATATTAATAGGCATGAACTTGAGACCATTTACAAGATAGAACATACACTGCATTGTCTTGAAATGCTAGTGATTCCACAGGACAGAGAGGAAAGTTAGATGTTGAGAGGTTTTTAAATGTATGGTGACCTAAGTCTGAGCATTCAACAAGCTTCAGAAATGAACCTGATACAATCAATGCCAACGGATGGGGGCAAGACAAAAAAGAGAGTCACCAAACCACTGAACAACAGAACCATGAAGGATATCAAACGATTTTGATTTCTGCTTTATGCATGCATAATGCATGCAACATCTTCCACAGACTAAGACTTCAGGCCAGAAGGCTGGTTTTCTGCCCTATCCTGCCCCGTTTTGTTTTTAAAAATTGTTGTGTGTACATGTGTGTGTGATTTTTTTCTGAATTCCTTATGAAACAGAACAGCTTTACCAAATCAGATTAATGGTGTGGATGTTGTGTCATATGGTTGGCTGTTTAACTAACTGGCACCCTTCAGAGGGAGATGGGGATAATAAACATGTTTGCCAAGAGCAAGTGAATAAAATTATCAATAGGACAGGTTTAAATATGCCTGCTCACGGAGCCTCACATCATGGAACTTAATAAAAACAGGCAACAGTTCTTTGAAATATGTCCAAATTTAAGAACCCACCTGCAAGCCAGCCCAGGAGAGCTTACTTTTCCCTGAGCCAAATAAAATCATGCTGGTTGAAAATATCTCCCCTACTGACTTGCTAAAATGCCTAAAATCTCCACTGTTGGGAAACTCGTTGCCTTGAAGCATAGAAGAACTTCTGTTAAAATTTGAGCTAGCTTTCTAATAGAATTAACCCACTTGTACCTGTTATGGAAGGAGCATGAGGATTTTATCAGGTCGGATGTATTCACATGAGATCATGGGGTACAGATTAGAAAACAGAAGACCAAAAAAAATCAGAAAATGGCATGAGGGTTTCTGCTGTGTACAGGAGAAATATTAAAGAATACAATAAGGAGAGGAGCATGAGTAGGCTCATAGTTGCTTTATAACTTTAGTTATTGGCAGTTCTTTCTCTTTAGTTTCCATTTCAATAAAGATATATTGAATAACCATAGGTGCTCAAGAAGCTGGTCATTGTAGTAGAGCTAACTGGATACAATCCCATGAAGGAAGGCAGTTCTGCAGGCCTACATATCCACATTAACCTTGAAAACTATATCCTCTGAAGGTACCCAGATCATGGCTACCTCCAGTTGGTGGACATGTGGTCTCTGGGTATATGCCTCATTAAAGCCCAGGGTATGAATGCAAATCTCAAGATGACACAGCCATAGGGAACTGTGATAAAGCTGATGCTTCCTCATGGAAGGAAAGGAAAGCTCAGCTACTATTCTGAGTCTTTCTTTCCACCTGGAAAAGATTCCCAACCGCCAGCATCAATCTTAGAAGAAGAACGGGTTCCCTCCACAGAGAAAGAATGCCCCAAATTAACCCTGTCACTAGTTCCAGATGTTCCTCCTTGTCATTAGCAGACAAGGTTTCATATGCTATGAGTATCATAATGATAAATCAATTACTGCTCGGGAATATTCAAATTGTTCCACATCTGCCATGAGAAGAGCTGTTGGAAGCTCTATAGCATTCTGAATATAGCACAATGTTATAATTTCCTAAAAAATCTCAAACTCTGTGAATAATGTGCAAATTATACACTTTTAAAAATGAAACAGTATAGAGGATTTATGATAGGTTTTCATTGTCCTATGTTCAGACCCTTATCTTTTGGTAACAATACCAACTAGTCATTTAAGTTTCCACCCCTCCTACACACAGTGCAAGTGCTTCAAGGAAAGCTGAGTCAAGCTCCAGCTGTAACAGGGGCTGGTGTTGTTGGGGTCTGGTGCTCAGGCTGAAACTAACCAGTTTAATTCCATCACTGCCCACAGTGACAGTTCAGTGATAGGCATATGACTTAAAACGTCCTAATCAGATTGGAGTCCAGAATTTTTTTCCAAAGATTAGGGGAAGAAGTATGTTCTTCCCTGTCGGATTTGAAGAAGAAATTAGATGCTAGTGGTCAAGTAAGGAACAGGAGGACAAAACCTGATGAGGATAGAGCCACAGTCAAGGAACCAGATTGAAATGGAGAGAGGGAAGGAAGATATTGATCATCCCATTTGAACTGCTAAAGCAAGCCTCACCTAATGTCAACCCTGCCCCCAAGATCCAATCAATCATCTGTTGAGTAGGCCAACTTGATACATATATATATACACATATATTTTTGTAATTTGCAATTGAAAATTTTCCAATGGATCCAAGCTTCTTGTTGGAAATGTTTGTAAAAGACCAAATAAGAAATAAATAAACACACTGGTTCAAAAACAATTTTTTTCAATGACAATATAGGGACATGCCAAGCAACCTTTTTCTCTTCATCTTAGTAATTATTCTTTTTGATTTTCTTTGGACATTATTTTTGCTTTTTTTTTTTTTTTTTTTTTTTTTTGGTTTTTATGTTTGTTTTGTTTGTTTTGAGTTACCATCATCATTTTTGGACAAGATCGTTAAGTATTCTCCTCATCTCAGCTGAAGGAGGCTTGCAACTGATAAAGCCTGGCTGCTATACTATTTCTGTGTGAAGTGCAAAGCCTGAGCAAGGCCAGACGACCAGAAAGGAAGTTTAAATCTTTTAGATTTAGAGTAAACTGTGCCCAAAAACAACTTCCCAGTGTCTAGTAAGAAATGGAGGTGATGAAGTGGGACCCATGCACACTGTAGAAGAGAAGTTAGCCATCACGCCTGGGCTAGACGGTGACAAAAGGCTGAGTCACCACAGCCAGCACTTCTCATGGGCAGCTGCTTCTAGCAGTTAGTCCACATGTGCCCTTATCACCTGCCAGTCTGGTCAACCTCCATTTAAAAAAAAAAAAAAAGAGCCATTTCTAGGGGTACGGAGGCTCCTAGACAGTCACAAAACTGGGCAGGGATGCCCACCAGTTGCCCAGTAATGTCCCACTCTGAACAGCAGATACAGGAATCTAGGCTGCAGTGATTTCCTGATTTATGTATTCATTTATTGAATGCCCTACAGAAAGTTTCACAGAACACTGTCTCTAACTTTTTCATAAACAATTAAACTATATAAATTGAGACATTAAGTTGGCCCTATAAGACAGTCAGCAGTAGGTAAGATTTTAAGAAAAACTGATACTTGTACCAACTATACATCACTGATACCATCTGCCAACCCATGATTCCTCTTTGCCACATAATGCCCAGTAGTCCAGATAATATTATTCATCTGTATTCTGGAGTACAGTAGGAACAAAAACTTTTGTTGAATGCACAAATTCAC
Source organism: Choloepus didactylus (assembly GCF_015220235.1). Classification (NCBI taxonomy): domain Eukaryota; kingdom Metazoa; phylum Chordata; class Mammalia; order Pilosa; family Megalonychidae; genus Choloepus; species Choloepus didactylus. The sequence goes on along the minus strand of NC_051309.1, from coordinate 216,517,131 downwards.
CAAGTTTATTGAACACAAATTAAGGGTCCAAAAATGTGTTACTGGAAATGAAAAGCAAAAAAGAAAAGTGCTAGACGCATTGTAATCACTCTTGGGGAGTTTCCCTTAGAGTGAAAACACAACAAAAGACCATGAAAAATTCAAAACATCAACACAAAAGAAGTATAGATTAACAAGGCGATAAGGGACTACATATGTATGTGCGAAGAGAACACTAGAAAGATAGATTGCTCAGGGCTGAGAGGGGTTAATCAGAGAATTCTTCATGAAGAAGATGAGCTTTTAATTGATTCCTGAAGGCAGGAGTGTTTAGCTAGAAAGCAGAGACTAGCATTCATGGAGAGGAAAGACAAACTCATCAAAGGGGCTTATCTCTTTTTGCTCACCATTGTAGTTCTAGTTACCAGCCCAGTATCTGCTACTTAAGGATACATTTAATAAATGTTTGCGGAATGAATAACAGAGAGTCCAGAGGTATTTGCTGGATAAACGAATAAGCAAAGAAATGAATTTTATTGACTAGTGGATATCAGAATCCATCTGTGAGACAGCTAGGAAATCCAGGCACTGGTTTTCAGAATATATTTGGATGGGGAGGGGTGTAAATCTGGCTTTATGCTCAGAATCTAGAGTTTGACCTGCAAGTACAAAGGTGGAGGAGTAAGCTGAAAATAGCATGGGAGAGTAATGTGGGCATTTGGGGGCGAGGGGGTCAAAATCTGGCAACAGGTGCCACCCACTACATAATTCTCAGTGCCACCCTACCCTGATGTTTTGCTTTCTGCCAGGGCAGCTGATACTGTTGTACAGCACGAGTGGTGTTGACACTAAAGGACACCATCTGGAAACGCAATCAGAGACCTGAGCCACAGGGGACTATCGGACCCAGCCAAGCATGAAAGGAAGATTTGTGCCCAGAGCTCTGTGGTTCTGTCAAGACCTTAGCTCCATGCAGCTATAATTTTGACCCTTTAATGTAACTAAATCAACTATCGTTACTTTCACAGGCACCAGCTCGGTCAATTGTCATCAAAAAGCAGGAACTATATTGAAGCAGGTAACCAAACAGCAAAAAGCAACGGTTGGTTCACAAAAACCATTGTTCATCATCAATTATTGACTGGAGAAGTTTCTGTCCTGGAAATTCTAAAGAGCAAACACATGTAGTATATACAATGTCATAAATAAGCAACAAATACAATGGAATTTGAAAACTGAATTATATCTAACATACCTGCAGGAATCTTCCAAAATATCTGTCAACTCATAGGAACTTTGGACATATCCAGCCTTATTGCTCTATGATAATGCATCTGGCAAAAGCAGCTTTCGCAGCCTCGAATCATTCTATGCTTGCATTACTGTGTATTTTTCAGATTTTAAAATTCAATTTCCTACTGCCCACTGATCAATTCCTTTGGGATACCACCTCATTGCTTTAAAACCTTAGTGAAGACTTATGTGACTGGCTGGGTTGTAAGTCTGTAAGACTGGGTCCTTAGTATGCTAAAATGTAGAGCTCTTTATGCAGAAAGATTTCTTTTCAGTTGACCGTGAACACTGTCAATCCTTTTGGGAATGGTTGCATGATTGTGTTTAATGAAGCAATGAAAGCCATCCTTTAAAAAGCAGACAATCAAATAAAACAAGAAGGGGAGAAAAGAAAGAGAAGAAGAAATGGAGGGAGACATAACTTAGCTTTTCATTGAGTGAAATCTGCCTAGGAAGGCTACCCAAGTGTTACAAAGAAAAATGATATTTATGATAGCTGGCCTTCAAATACAATTTGTTGATAGTTATCATCTGAAAGTCATGCTACAGAAACTCAGCCTTTTAGGTAAAGCATTTTAACTGGACTGTTACGTTTATCTTGTCCAACTGATTGTGCAAAAATCTTACTATTATTCACACACTAAATACATTATTTTTTAAAGAGAAAGGAGAGGATCACCTCACTAATGGAAGAAAAATAAAGGTCTATTTTCTCCCAGTGACTGTGAGAGACTGTATAGAAAGTCTTACTGGAATGACCTTTACTCTTTCATGACAAATAGCTTTGCAGAGTTGTAGCAGTTAGAATGAAGACTATCCAAATTGGGGAAATTATCCCACACTGCTTCTTCTCTATTTACAGATAAAATATCCATAGCAGTAAAAACACTAAATCAGCTGTGCAGCAGTGCTTTATCAGCAAGATACTTAAATTACAAAAGCAATTAGTTTCATGTAAAGTGTTGATTCCTACCTTTCTGGGGTGATACTCTGAACCAAGAGAACCAAAACAATTCTAGTAAGGAACTAGTAAATCCCTGGCCCCAGGGCTTCCATGGGCCCCCAGCTCAGTTTCACCTAAGATTTTAGGTCACTGGCTGCTGACTTCCGGTGGGCTTCTAAAAATTATCCTATTAAGGAGGTTTACCAGTTAGGATTAGCTTTAGTAGCATAAAACTGGGAGGAAAAAAAAAAAGTAAATTAAGCATAGGAGGGAACAAGCCTTCTATGTCACAGAGGGTTCCACCAAATATATGAATAATAGTTACAAACTAACTTGAATTTCAAAAGTCGACTTGCGCTTTCATCCACTCCTACCTTTTCTCAGGTTCATTCTCTCTTTTCTGGTTTCTTTCCTTTGTGTGAGAGTTTCTCTGTCTCTGTCTATCTTATACCAGTTATTTAACTCATCTCTGTCCCAGTTTCAAATTAACTCTTTTTTTTAAATTAACTATTAAATAAATCAAAAAAAAAATTAAAAAAAAAACATACAATAAAAAAACATTTCAAACAAACCATAACAAGGCAGTAAGAAAAAGACAACTAACCTAAAATAACTACTTTATTTCCAACATGTTCCTACTCCACCCCAAGAAAATAATCTAATATAACAACATTTCTGTGAACTGGTTCCTACCATACCCACTAGAAATTAACAAACCATAGTCATTCCTGGGCATTCCCAGAATGTTAAATTTACCCACAATACCTTATCTGTTCTTATTGGGTTATTGTTCCCCCTTCATTAATTGCTCTCTATCACTAGGTCCCCTACATTTTACATTATAAACCATTTATTTTACATTTTTCAAAGTTCACATTAGTGGTAGCATATAATATTTCTCCTTTCGTGCCTGGCTTATTTCGTTCAGCATTATGTCTTCAAGGTTCATCCATGTTGTCCTATGTTTCACGACATCGTTCCTTCTTACAGCCGCGTAGTATTCCATCATGTGTATATATCATATTTCATTTATCCACTCATCTGTTGAAGGACATTTGGGTTGTTTCCATCTCTTGGCAATTGTGAATAATGCTGCTATGAACATTGGCATGCAGATATCTGTTCATGTCACTGCTTTCTGATCTTCCAGGTATATACCGAGAAGCGTAATTGCTGGATCGAAGGGTAACTCTATGTCTAGTTTTCTAAGGAACTGCCAGACTGACTTCCAGAGTGGCTGAACCATTATGCAGTCCCAGCAACAATGAATAAGAGTTCCAATTTCTCCACATCCCCTCCAGCATTTGTTGTTTCCTGTTTGTTTAATGGCAACCATTCTAATTGGTGTGAGATGGTATCTCGTTGTGGTCTTAATTTGGATCTCTCTAATAGCTAGTGAAGCTGAACATTTTTTCATGTGTTTCTTGGCCATTTGTATTTCCTCTTCATGGAACTGTCTTTTCATATCTTTTAGGCCATTTTATAATTGGGCTGTCTGTACTACTGTCATTGAGTTGTAGGATTACTTTATATAGGCAAGATATCAGTCTTTTGTCAGATATATTGTTTCCAAAAATTTTTTCCCATTGAGTTGGCTGCCTCTTCACCTTTTTGACAAATTCTGTCTCAGTTTCTTCATCCATTAGATGGGTATCAATAGCCCCAATATCAGGTTACTGTGAGAATTAAATGCGTTAATATTGTGTTAAGCATTAGCTTTTAAATTTCTCTACTCAAATTCCCTGTTCTTTGAATTCATTTCCACTTCCTTCAAACTAGCAATGCACTGAATACATTAATCAAAAGTTTGTACCTCTGGTTACTAACTTTTAAATCAAGTGATTTTTATCTAATGTCTGTTTTTTAATAAAAATAAATAAACATAAAATATAAAATTAACTAAATTTGTTTTCTTTTCCTTCAATGGAGTTAGTGTTTAATTTTCCTCTGTATCTCTGTGACTCTCAGTACACAAATACTATTAACATGGTATAGGAAGATATTTTTTAATAAACAATCTCTCATTTCACATATGACAAGTGTATGTGTGCATGCTAAAAGTCACTGTGTAAACCTAGCCAATGGCTAATACTATTATTTAGGAAGTGATATCTTTTCTTTGCTCCTTATTATGCATAATTTCTCTTTATTAATTACTTTGTCAATATAGAAATTAGCTTTACAGACAACGGCAGAAACAGATACATTTATGTGCCTGTTTGAATGTATTGTGTCCCCCAAACGCCATTATCTTTGATGTAGTCTTGTGGGGCAGACGTTTTGGTGCTGATTAGATTTGTTTGGAATGTGCTCCACCCAGCTGTGGGTGATGACTCTGATGGGATGTTCCCATGGAGGCATGGCCCCACCCATTCAGGGTGGGCCTTGATCAGTGAAGCCATATAAATGAGCTGACTCAAAGGGGAGGAACTCAGTGAGGCTGTGAGTGACGTTTTGAAGAGGAGCAAGCTTGCTAGAGAGGAACATCCTGGGAGAAAGCCATTTTGAAACCAGAACTTTGGAGTAGATGCCAGCCACGTGCCTTCCCAGCTAACAGAGGTTTTCTGGACGCCATTGGCCATCCTCCAGTGAAGGTACCCGATTCCTGATGTGTTACCTTGGACACTTTATGGCCTTAAGACTGTAACTGTGTAGCCAAATAAACACCCTTTTTATAAAAGCCAATCCATCTCTGGTGTTTTGCATTCCGCAGCATTAGCAAACTAGAACAATTTACTTTAATAATCTCTTAAGAAAAAATCCAAAGGGAGTCAAGCAACGTGATATGTAAAGCCGCCGTTTCTGTTTTAAACTGCTGTGATTTATTGATCACGGCCAGCTAGAAGTACAGCCGCTGATGAGAATGTATCAGTGATATGTATGAACGCAAGAATCACTTCCACCTCTGATCCAGAAAAGCCATTTGGTAATGCTAAAGGTTATTTTCAATATATTTATTTTGCCTTCAATTCCCTTTAGAAATTCAAAGCAGTTCCTTTCTCGTTCTGAAGCCCAGAGCTAGAAGAAAAGAAATTGCTAAAAGCCTACAATTACACACAGAAGGCTAAACAATGCTTCGTACAGGTCACCATATTTGGAGTTAGACAGATGCTGTGTTCACAAGTTCTGCCTCTTATAGGTTATGAACCATTGAATTATTCCATGTTTGAGCCTCTATTCCCCATTTAAAATGGGCATAATGATAGCCATCACGCAAATATTTCCACACACGTTAAATTATTAAATAAGATAACAGATGTGAAAATCCTAGTCCAGATTTCAATACTGGAAGTTATGCTTGTTTAGTTACCTTTTATTTATTGTAGACAAAGATGTTTTCTCAAGTCTAAAGACATGTGCCAAAATCTAATCTAAAAATTTCCAAATCAACATATTTCCAAGTGTTGAATGATCTGTATGTTTACATATGCAATGGGACCATAGTGGTACAATTGTATTAAAAGATACAAAACAACTATTCCAATAAAAGTTCCATAAAATGAAATGATGTGGTATTCTGGCTGCCAGCCAGCTATAAATTTCATAAAATTTTACCATAATAAAATTCAATTTATGATGAATTGAGAAAACCATTCCTTAAATTTTCTATAACCAAAATCTTCTTGATGTTGGGATAGCGTTAACAGAAAACCACAAGATGCCTACAGCAGACTGTTAATTAGGTCAAGGATCACTATGGGGTTACTGATTTAAAAGATACCCTGCCAATACATCTTTATCCTGCTGACATTGTTTCAGAGGAAGCAATCCATCACTTGGTACTAGAGCTAGAAAAAAGGGAGAAAAACCATGCAAGCAAATATAAACAAAACTACCATCAAAATAGCCCAGGTCATAATCGTTAGAAAGGATTCCATCTCTCCTGGCTGCCAGAGACTCTATATTTATTTGCATCAATATTTTTTCTGCAATTTTTCACTTAAAAATGCCAGGCTTAATATTCATAGCCACATCAATTCTTAAAACATAGTCTCTCCTCTTGGCTTCCTGGGTACCAATGAAAATATTGACAGTTAAATCTTGCCTGAGAATGCTACTAAAAATAAACTTTATAAATTTCCCATGCCATTATTGTCTCCTGAGACTATTTCTATTTGCAGAACAAGAAGACTTCTTCTAACACCTTGGTTTGCATGTGAAAGTGATATCTAGATTTTCAGAATAAGAGACTAGAAATGGAATTCAAGAAGCCTGAGCTTAGTTTCTGGCTCCTCTATTAAATTATTATTTCATCTCTGACAAATCAGTGTCCACTTTTTCTTTGAATGTCAACATTTTATATAAAGTGAACTAAAAACACTTTGCCTTCAGAAATCTCTAAGGTAATACACTTGAGAGGTATAGATGTTATGGTATGACTGTTTGCAAATATTCGCTGCCCCTCCTTGGGGAAGAATTTTATTTCCTCAACCCACTGGTCTCAGTTTGGCCATGTGACTTGCTCTGATCAATGGAGTTAGGCAGAAGGACAATGTGTCACTTCTGGAAGGAGGCTTTGGGAGCCAGCATATGCATCACAATGGAGTTTCTTTCTCTGCCATGAAACCAACAATGTAAAGATAGCGGCTGCTTGGTCAGCCTCAGTCCCAGAGAGAACATGATGTGGAGTGAAGCTACGCACAAGGGGTACGTACAAACCTTTATTTTTGTAAGTCCCTGAGATTTGGGGGACATTTGTTACCATAGCCTTACCTAGCCCATCAAAACTTATATCTAATTAAGGAAGAATATGTGCTCTGTAGTCAAGTATAGGTGGGTGCAAGCCAGCGTGACCTTGGTCAACCTTGACCTCTCTTTTTCCTCCTCTGTAAAATAGGGATACCTGTTCTACCAGTTTTCATATAAGGAGTAAGTGAAGCAAGGCTTATAAACAACGCAGCATAAGGCCTGGATTTATTAGAGCCCAATAAAGTCTAGCTAATAAGTAAAGCTTCCATAATGGTTTCTTTAAGCAGAAATGCGCTAACATCCTCTCCAAAGATTTCTACCAAAGATTAACAACAAAAAATCATACCACAAAGAAACCTGGGAACTCTTTTATAAAATGACCTCAAAGGTAGGGCTAACAAAAAACTAATCTTCTATATTTTGATCTGAATAACTAAGGCTGTCAAAGGTAAAAATAATGGAAATAATAAAAATTAATTATTTTGTATTCTAATAGGTGACCTTACCTTATTCATATGCTTCAGTCACTAAGCTCAGTGTGTATTTCTAGACCAGTTCCAGTGAAGGCCACCTTCACCTACCTTGGGGGTCGAAGGCCTTAGAATTTCAAATTAGGGTCCCAAGACCTTGTTCACCCTTAGACACTTCATCCTTGACTTTCATTATCTCTTTCCACACCCAGACTTCCCTTCCTATAATGACAAATCAATGTTATGACCAAATTTGAACTGATGGATTCATGATACTTCCTTCCATTCCAATTCCACTGCTAACTCTGTATGCTAAAAAAAAGATCATAGTGGTGCTAAATCTACAAGAGGTAAGTGGGGGGTGGGGGGTGAGTAGCCTTCAAATCAGCTAAACCATACCTCCAAACACACTTATCAAAGTGAGTGAGATCTGACTGTTTATAGAAAAAATTTATTTGATCATCCACACCAAGAGAATTAAATGTAACCACAATAGTTACCCTCTGTTTCCTACACCTTTAGCTCTCCTGAGGAGGAATTCAGTTGCATCATATCCTATCTGTGGTACTTTAGAATTCAGGGAAATGTTCAAGCCAATACTGGATGACAAAGGAAAGTTCCGTGGAAATAGTGTGCATGATCCTCATCCGTTTCAAACTTTGCTTAACGCGTCCTATCACAGGTTTGACAGAGCATATTATGCCAGATGTCTCACTTTAATTAAAACGCTCTTTTATCGGTCAGTGGAAATGGAGCCTCCCTTGAACAAAGACAAATGTACATTGTCTACTAATAAAGGAAAAGTAGTACACTACTTTTACTTGGAATAAACATAGAAAAGGCAGCTCAGATCAGGAGACAAGATAGCACATACAAGTCAGGTTTCTAATCTTGGATACACTTCAAAACAATGATTCCCACAAACCCGTTCGTGAACATCCCTTTGACACTGTGAAGACATTAAGAAAAGTGAGAATTCATGCTTCCTGGTTTCTCTCTAACACATAAAAATGACATAAGTGTGTTTGGATTCCTGCTGTGTTTTCTCAAGTACATCAGACTCGGTGACTCACGCTACCCCTGAAAAACCTGACAAGCATTGCATTTTTCTGTAAGTACAGAATCAGACAAGTATTAAAGAAGTGAAACCACTCTGGGTATGAGTTTAGAAAACTGTCAAAAAGAACTAAGGGTCCAAAAGTGCTCCGCACAAAAGTGGTATGGGCTCTACTTCAGCCAAACAAATGTTTGTCTAGTGCTCTCTTAACCGTCTTTGGAAATAAGATAACAATAACCAAGAAAAAGATCTTCAACTCAGCCACAGTGAGAATAGAATAATTTTAGGATTGCTAGGAGTCATGACGACATTTAGAAAGGACAAGTATCTTGCTCTTACTCTAGGTATTAGAGGCTGAGAGTTAGCCTTAGAATTCTATTACAAAGTCCACCTTTCACAAAACACTGGTGGCCTGAGAACCTTCAGCATACCACAAAGGTATAGAACAATCACACTGGGAGGGGCATTTAGTTTTTTTTCCCAAATCCCTGTATACCACTCCTATCTCATACCTAGTTTGATTTTGCTTTTAGAATGTCTTAGTGACAACTTGTATATCCTAAAATTGTAACTTATAAGATTCATTACCCAAGATTTAAAAACCCCAAATGACTTGGGTATACATGTCCCATGTCCAATCACCAACCTACAGAATTCTTTCCTCATTAAATGTGTGAGGTTTCCACTAATCACTAGTGTAGATAAGTTCCAATACTCATAATCCAAGGCCATGGGTTCCATCCCTAACATTTCCTGAACAGTTCCTAGGCATGTAATACTGTACTTAGGTACTCTTTATTGGTAGACAATTCTCCATGAATATTTTCACATTTCTCCGTGATCTGTGCTTTCTCAGCAAAGAGTATTGGCAAACTCGGTTGAAGGATGATTGAATGGAGATATGCCTTGGAAGTTAGAGACGGTGAATTGCTCCACAAAGATTTGGAAACATCTCCCCTGGAACCATGTG